>NC_064761.1:26147180-26449872 GCF_011397635.1 Epinephelus fuscoguttatus | reverse complement strand
GACCCCACATTAAGACCTAGTATTTGTTGCTAGAGCAGCTGTCGACAAAGAGCTAACCTTTACATAGAGAAGTAGTTTTTTTTTTTTGTTTGTTTGTTTTTTTGCTCTTGGATGAATCTTTGCTTTAAAAATATCGATATTCGATACTGTTTTCGATACCATGGGCGGAAAAAAGTGAAAATAAAATTACATTTTTGGGGGTTAACTCAGAATTATGTCAGATGTGGTTGACTGCTTGTTCCTTTTTCCCAATAGTTTGAACAGGGTTTGGCTAGACGCTCAGGGTGACAGCATAATTCACGTTATATAGTAAACAAGCCAAATTAGCCCTCCGAGCTAATGCCCGCTAACTACGCTAACAGTAAATCAGAAATTTGCAACATTTTGCCAAAATCCCAGGGACTATACCACATGAAGTTGCTGTGAGCTGTAAATTCACCACTTAAAAGCTGAAGGCAGAAGGTAACGTTACCTCAGCAAAGCCTCTCATCCTTCGGGCAGCTGCCTCCTCTCACTCAGATCCACTCTGGGTCTGCAGCTGCCTGTACTAAAGAGCATTGTGAAGGAGAGGAGCGCTGACTTTGCAGCTACATATGGGGACCAAAACGCTCTGCACAGTGACTGCCGAAAAAAAAAGACTGCTCAACTTAAGGCATCTCAGTCGTGGTTAGTAGCAGAGAAAAGCAGAATGACTGCAGTAAAGGTTAACAATGACAGAGAGCAAGAAAGCGCAGCCAGTACTGTAGTATTGAAACCATTTCAAATATTTAGAACCTATCAATAAATCAATATTTTTGACAACACCAGTACGGACAGATTTGACTAAACAGGGCAGCAGCAGGTAAAGATCAGAGAAGGTTGCTTCTTTAGATCATGTGAGGGTTAAGTCAATAAACACAGTTAAGTTTTATGTCCCTTAAGGGAGAAAACGTTTCTGCTCCCTCAGCAACTGCTGCTGAATTGTCCTTGAGCAAAGCAAGAAACCTCTAATTGATGAAGCTTTTTCATGGCAGAGTGCTGAAGTTATGTCATTTTAATGACTGTTGGCAGCAATGAAGAAGATGTTATTAGATTTGGTTTTAGACAGCGAACATTTAAGAGCCTCGTTACGATGAGCAGACCCTCCCTCTTTAATATGGGGAGATTGACAGACACTGTTTATGTAAGGGGAGAACCAAGCATGTTGAGGCAGGTTTGCAGATATGTGTAAGGGGTGTGATTGTGTGCACATGTGTGACAGAGAAAGAAAAACTCTACTGTTGGATATCTTGCTGAATCATAATGTCATAAATAACACATTAAACCTGTAAACAAAACTGCAGTGAGCTCAATAAGTTGATGTGTAAGTGGAAAATTTAATTTTAGGCGTCTTCATTGTTCTCGTGAATATGTTTGCAAATGTGACGTTTTCACCACAATGACCTGTTTACAAAGGGCAGGTCATTGAGTTTATGGGTGAGGGAGGTTTGCTAGCTTGGAGCAAACCAAACGCTAAAAAGAGACCGCTGCATGAACTGTGTGTGTTTGTGTTTGAGAGAGACGAGCCCTGTTCTCTTTCAGCCAATTCAAACCATCAGTAACCCAATTTAGTCTGGGCCATTTAGCCAATGGGACACACACAGACACACACAAATGAAAATCTGTTGTCAGGGTGCTCTGACTTTTCCCTCCCTGGATGTCATATAAGAATATATACCTAATACAGGAAGTTCCTCTGTGATTGATGCTTTAATAATTGTTGGCCCTGTCATCACAAGGTGAACATCACCAAGTGAAAGGGTGCTAATACACACATGCATTTGTGTAAAATGGCCTTTAGTTGTCTGTGTGTCAGCGTGTTACCACCTGCAATATACAATGTGGTCGATAAAGCCATCGTGAACCAGTGACATGAAACAGGGCAGTAAACATCTTGGCATGGTAAACCACTCAATCTCATTACAGAGTGATGAGTGTGTGTATGTGTGTGTTGTTGAGATGAGTCTCTGCACAAAGCTGGTCTGCATAAGACCATGTCTTGTCCAAACATTTACTGTTTTGGATTCAGGCTTCAGGGTGTGAGTCATACACGCTCTGTAAAGAGACACCACAGAGTGTCATGGTCGTCATTGTCTTGGTGACAGCTCCACAGGATTATATAAATAGAGTCTGATAGAAGGGGAGGGAGATGTGGTGATACTCCACTTTCCGTTTGTTATTCCTGAATGCTATCTCTGTATTTACTTCCTTTATTAGCAGCTATACACAGAGCCACTTCTGAGGGAACACTGATTGGCAGCGATTCCCAGGAACTTATTTCAGTAGTGTTGCTTTCATCACGTTACACAATCTTGTTCTCAGGAAATCTTTTATAAAACCCACAAGCCTAACTGTCATATTTATGGTGCCACTGGGAAACTCCATAGCCTGAATGGATGTTTGAGGCTAATATCAATAGAAGATATCCGATAATGATCTAATGGCTGATGTCTGGTTTCACATATATATATACACAAACAGATACACATTCACACACATAATGTAAACAAGAATGACTCAGACCTGGTCATTTGGAGTTCACTGCACACCTGCTGAACTCAAAGCAACCCTCTCTCATTAGATCAACTGCCCCTCGCCCCACACAGCTTTGTAACCACAGGGAAATATTTTGATATTTGCAAGTACACAGGAGTAAACTTATAGACACCTCTCAAGTTCCTGTGTTTGGAAAGGTGCTTGCATAATGGCGGCTCTTTATCTGTGTGTCAATAACCCAGAGAGGGAGTGGCTGTTGCAGAGGGAAAGGAAGGGTATGACTGTTTACTTCTCTCTTCGCCCTTTCATTCAGGTTGGAAAAAGTTTGCACATATTCAAAGTGCATGTAAAATCTGTTTAAAATATTCATGTTAATTCCAAAATCACATGAAAATGAGAAATTATTAAGATGAACCCCACTATCACCAACCCCATTTTGTTGCTGGGCAACAGTCATCCCAGTCTTTCAACACCCACAGAATAATTTGTTATATAAATATGTAAAGAGTACATACATGAAACTAAAGAAGAGACCATCTGTTTTTAGACACATACAAAAAAAACTATTCTATCTTATCCCATTCCTTTTTTATCAACACTTGAATTTGTGCATTTTCATTTAAAAAAAACAACATTTCAGACAAAAAGCTGAGAAAAATGCATTTTTGTCAGACAGTCAATTATAAGTATAAAATCAATTTCACATTTACATTTTTTGTCTTTTCTCATTTCCTTACATCAGTTTGAATTGTATAAATAATAATAATAATAATGATGATAATTAAGATAATATTCTCTTTGAGGTATAGCAGAACACGTTGCGATGTTCAGTGAACGTTCAGCGTTCTGTTGTCTCCCTCTCCTCTGCGGTTGTCTTGTCCGTGTGTCACTGTCACTGTCATAGAGATCCGGTTTTTGTCCCACCAAACTCGTTTGCTTCTTCGTTCAAATCAGATTCAGAATGTTGATCAAAACATAAATTATCGCTGTCTGAGTCCATCAGCATCTCCACAGCCTGCGCAGCTGTAAACTTTTCCATCAGCGCTGGCATTTTCATGCAGTTTATAAGCGGCTATATTTCTATAAACAAAATCATCTCCTGATTTCCAGCAGATCTTCTTCTTCTTTTGTTTTTGGACATCTTATAACAATGAAAACATGGATTGCCAGAATATCTCGTCAATGGCGGGGAAGCATTCTGTCATAAATGCCGGAAAATCTTGTCAATGGTGGGGATAATGTTAATATTCTGATTCTTCTTATTTTTGGCATATAGCGACTTTAACACTGTTCAACATTGAACACGCAAACTTTGTGAAGTAGTCACAATACTGGAATTTCCAGCTTTGAAGCAATACCTTGAAAAATATCGATCAATCAATATTACAGTAGTAAACATTAACAATGTTCAAAGCTTTTTTTTTTTTTTTTTTTTTTTTTTTTTTTAAATTAACGAAAACAACATTCTTCTTGCAGTAGTTCAAAGAACAAAAAAGCCCAAATGGGCACTGCAGATGTGTGTGTGTGTCAACTCGCTGTTGAGAGTAAAAAAGTAGTATCGGTACCGAAGAAAAAAAATATTGAGTGATATTCAGTGTCTTACATACTTTGGAAATAATTTACACTGTGGGAAAGTTTTTTTTAACGTGGATTTTCAAAATAAAAGCCTCAAAAGGTAACAACCATCATTAGCGCTGAAGACTTATAAATGAAATGTCTCAATGACCATTTGTCTTCACACACACACTTCTTGTAGTACATAGCAGTGTTTGTAGGTCTCACATCCCAGCTGATAGTTCACCCTTATTCAAACTAAGACACTTGAATGACACCTCAACTCCCTCTGCGTACACTTAAGCTCATTTAAGTCCTTACATTATCACCCTTGTTTCAACACCTTGCATTGCTTACACTATATTTAGCCCCCTTTCGCACTTTCTTATTATTCCAACTCTGTCTCCTTCAGCTGCTCCAAAGTTAAGCCAGCAGCACAGTTCAGCTCCTGTCTGCCCGTCCCGCAGTTTGTTCAGCTTCAGGTCTTCAGCACCCAGCAACTATTTAAAAATATTCTCTAGTTTAATTTGATTCTGGGTGGAATTTAAACACCTACATATGGCTGATGGACTTTTTGAGTATGCATGATGCTCAGGAAAATTTCTCCTGAGGACGTCACACATAACCTGCAGTTCTGAGTTTGGCCACTGAACTACTTGTGGGATGGGTGGGGCTTATAATAATAGGAGGGAGTTATTTTGCTCAATACATAAATTAAATTCATTCATCCTTTAACCGCTTCATCCTCTTGGAGCCTATCCCAGCTACATCGGGTGAGAGGCAGGGTACACCCTGGACAGGTCGCCAGACTATCGCAGGGCTGACACATAGAGACAGACAACCATTCACGCTCGCATTCACACCTATGGACAATTTAGAGTTATCCATTAACCTAGTCCCCAATCTGCATGTCTTTGGACTGTGGGAGGAAGCCGGAGTGCCCGGAGAGAACCCACGTTGACACGGGGAGAACATGCAAACTCCGCACAGAAGGGCTCCCACGCCCGGGATCGAACCGGCAACCCTCTTGCTGTGAGGCGAGAGTGCTAACCACCACACCACCGTGCCGCCCCTAAATTAAATTCAGATAAGTTAAATATAGATGGGTAATGATGGGATTTAATATTAAGATCACATATTGTTAAACTGCTTGTGAGGACTTTTGTCCAGGTTTGAGTAAAACTTTTGCGTACATAGGGAGGAAACTGTGTCATATTGAATTGGAAAATGCATCAGAACCCCAACATGTTCCCATCCTTTTACTTTTATTATAATTATTGATATGTTTTATACCTTTCCTCCTCTACATTACAGTTTAGCTCCCTCTGTTTTGCTCCTCTGTTTTCCCTTACCTTATTCCCCCTCCACTCCCCCCCATCTTACTTTCCTTTTGGCCATAACAATGAACACAAACAGACCTTTGCTTCAGTGTATTTGTATTTGTGTATGCTTGCGCTTGCTTGCATGCATGTTGACGCTTCTTATGACAGTATCACTCTCTCCCTCCCAGCAATCAGTGTGTTTTTGTTTACACTCCCTCCCCCCGTCTTTATCCTCGACTCTCTCAGGGCGAATGTCTTACATCAGATCACTCGAAGCATTTATAGCAAAGCTTTTGAAGCTTAGGACTCCCACCGTGGCCAAATATAGTAAACGTGAATCCAGCAGCTGTGTGTGTGTGTGTGAGAGAGAGAGGGTGGATGAGTGTGTGTGTGTGTGTGTGTGTGTGTGTGTGTGTGTGTGTGTGTGTGTGTGCATGCGTTCTCCTGAGTAAATGGCTCTGGGGTAAAAACGTGTTTGTTATTGTTCCCAGCACTTCGCCTGTAGACAACAGTGCCAATTAAAGGGGAGGTTTTATGTGTTAAGAGCAGGAAGTGTTGCCGTGTGTGGCTGCACGCTATTGGCTGCCCAGCTTCTCCCATGTTCCTTCCCTGGGGACTGAGCAGCCACGGCTCTTTACTGCCCCAGCCAAATGGAAGGTAAACACAACACACCTTTGATCAGGCTTTGCATTTAAAACCCTTACTGGAACTCTGCGTGTGTGTGTGTAAGGAAGCGGCAGGCAAATTATTGAATGACACAGTGAGGTTTACGTGTGTGTGCGTGTGTGTGTTTAGCTTAATGAGAGATAAGCTCTCCAGGATGCTACCGCCTCCTCCTCCTCCTCTTGTTGTTGAAGCATGAGTGAAATCATCCTTCCATCCATGCCTTCTTCCCTCCATCCCCCCATCCAGCAGCCAGCATGAAAACAAAACAAGGCGTTGTATGAATGAAAGTGGGAGGGGTTGAGTGGCCTAGAAAGGCAGGCAGGCAGATAGAGAGATAGATAGTGGTGCAGGGCAGGGTGAGGCTGTGGCGGATAGGAGGGAGAGAGAAGAGGACAGTGGAGTAGGAGGAGGAGGGGATGAATGAATGAGTGAGCTGACTGGAGCATGTTTGGCATAGCAGCTAGCTTGTGTAGCCCGGCGCTAGCGTGAGCAGAATGGGGAATAATGCTGCTGCAGTAGTGGTGTTATGCTACTATAATACTCCCTGCTGAGAGCGCTGTGCTGGGATCAGATAAAAACAGGAGAGGAGAAGGGTAACTATACCTCCGATTAATAAAGAAAATAACAGAAAGATGGAATAAAAAACAAAGGTTGTGCATTGATTTATTGCACGTGCCCCTTAACATAACAGAGGGATGTAAACAACAGATTCTCATGACCCTGAATTGAATGGATTTATCTATCTCTGTTTTGGCCCTGCTCCGATCTTAAGTTCGTTGTAATTCAACCAAAGCAGCAACAGTAGATTCGTCTTCCCTGGCATGCTGGCTGCTTGGCTGCGTCTGCCCCCTGTCTGCCCCAGCAAGGCCAGGGTTAACCCTGGGCGTCTCTCCTCCCTGACATGGAAGAGGCCATTGAATGGCTGCCTCCCCCAGTCAGCAAACACATTGGCTGAAGCTGAGGGTGGATCTGGGGATGGAGCAGCACTCCGGCATGGATCCTCGACTGGAGCTGGAGCTGGATCCGCGAGCTGTCTCAGCCCTCCCTGCTCTGTTATGCGATGCCGTGGTCACAGCATGTACACACACAGCAGACAGACGGGAGGGGGAGGGCTGGAGAAGAGCGATGCATTTTTCCTCTGTGGGTCAGAGACGACTGTGTGCAGCGGTGGGTTTACTAGCTCATAGTAAAGAAAATGTAGTGGAGCGACCCCTGCATGAACTACCCCAGAAGGTCGGAGATTATGTTCTTTATACAATAGTCATCCCCCCTCTCCGCCGTTTTGACCCCCTGTCCCCTTCGTCATTATTCTTTTCTTTAACCTCATTATCCTACCCCTCCACTCCCCCCGCCACAACCCCGTCTGTCCTCTCTGCTTTTACTCAGGCAGCACAATGGGCAGCCCTACCGTGCAGGGGGGGTCCTCGCTGTATCCTTGGCAGTGAGAGCTCATGTGATGTCCTCACAGAGGTGGCATCCCACGAAGGCTGGCATACAGTGCCCTCGTTGCACTTTAAAGCTAACAGTGTGATGCACTGCTCTAAAAATTCTTTCCTCCAGTTCTGTAGCTGCTGGGGAGCCATGACAGTGGTGATTTTAGCTTTAATAACTCCAATATCATGGGAGTAAATCAGAATACTCTAATGCAGAATCTTTCTTTCATTGATGCTGTGAATTTTCACCTATATGGGACTCAAAGCAGGGTGAGATCATCTTAAAAAAGTGTTTGTAGCTTGTTATTTGACCTAGATCTGCGTCTTGCCCTGATGCTGCTTGGTTCAGTTAGCACACGATATCAAAGCTGACAGAGAAGCATGAGAAACATGGGGAGAGACGGTGATTAACACACAGGGTCATGGACAGGAAACCCAGTCGGAGGTCAGATATGGCCTAGATATTTTGCCGTTTTCTCTTGTGGATCCCAAAGAAAGGAGAGATTGAAACACTGATTTTCTTTGGAGTTTTCACTAGCGTTGCCGGCACAGGATACTTTTTGTACATATGGCTCATGTTCTCTACCTGCCAAAGTGAATGAACTTACAGCTTCAGTAAACATAGCTCATTATGGTGATTTCCTATCCTGTTTGCCCCCACTCAGTACATGTACTTGGTAAAAAGGTCAGCGGCTGGTATAAAATGAGATGTAATGAGTCTGTACTGGCCCTCAGACAAGGCAATAACAGCTAGTTTATTAGATCATTACAGGGTACGGGTCAAACCAGACTGCTAATCCAATCACAATTGACACTCAGGTTCTTTCTCCAAATGCTGTTTCGCAATAGGTCAAATAAAACCTGACATAAGCCAATGGCATATAATGTTCAGCCCATTTGCAATTAGGGTTGTTTCTATGGCGCTGCAGACTGGCGCTGTTGACTATCAGGCGTGAATTGTGGACAGCGTCTCAGAGATGCTAGGTGTGCATCATCTGATTGTGTTCTTGAATGCAGATTAGTGTTTGTCTGATTGTGTGCTTTTCTGCAAATGAAGATGAAATGTTCAGACAACCTCATGGGTCAGCAGGGATGTTTTTAGTGTAATATGTAATGACGTCCCTAAATGTCTTGTTCTGTCCACAACCCACAGATATTTAGTTTACTGACATAGATGAATAAAAAACCCCTGAAAATATCTACATCTCGGAAGCTTGAATCAGAGATTTTTTATCTTTTTCTCTTAAAAAAAAATGCTCTAACCAAGTAACTGATCATCAAATTAGTTGGTGATTCATGTAATATATTTAAAACTAATCGATTAATCTGTTTGATCTTTCTGTGAGGCTCAAGTGTTCCAGTCGCAGGTTTGTGTTCCCTCTGATGGCTGCACACCGTTTCCATTTTCTCTTTGAGCGACTGCAGCAACAACACACTAAAAAAGCAACAAGCGACCACAAGGCCTCGCCGAGAACACCTGTTTATAGTTCATGCAGCCATGTTCATGTGTGGGTACTTACATGCATGTGGTTCCCTCGATGCTCTCAGATCAGAGCAAACCACCACTTGGTGGCCATTTTGACCACAGGGTTTTGCTCTCTCCGCCCCTCCTTGTTTTAACGTTTTGTGAGCCGTTAAATGCAACACAGTGTGACTTAGACACGGAGAAATATCCCTGCCTACATGCTGCCCTGTGCTGTTTATATGTTGCTTTTATTTTACTTTGCTGCTGCAGAGTATTTGTGTGTTTTTGTGAACTTTGGTTAAGTCCCACTGCGCTCCCACTCGTCTTTAAATGCCAGCGAAACCAGAAGAGGTTATAAACACAGTCTTTATACTAGTGGGGGTCAAAATAAAACGTGACTGAGTCCACGTGTATCAAACCTGATATTAACCACCTCTTTCCTGTTTCTCCTCACTTTCTGTCTCTCCTCAGTGTGCTTGGACAACTGTAAGCATGGTGCGTGTAGCCTCCAGGGCCAGTGCTGCCACGACCAGTGCCTGGGCGGCTGTTCGGAGCCGGGTAATGCAAGTAGCTGTGTGGCCTGCAGGAACCTTCAGCATGGCAATACCTGCGTGGACAAATGTCCTGCTGGATACTACGTCTTCAGGGGCTGGCGCTGCATCAGCTTCTCCTTCTGCCAGGTGGGTTACAACTGCAATTCTTGAGGTTAACTCATAATATTTAGCACAAATGTAGACCCAGTAAACTACATACTGGTTTAGACGTACGTATTTAATATGTGAAATCCCTTTCTTTCTAAATCCAGGAGCTCCACAATCAGTGTAGGCAGACTAAGAAGCTGAACCAGGACCGGGAGTCTGGCTGCTACGAATACGTCATCCACAATGGGGCCTGTATCCCAGAGTGTCCTTCTGGATACACCACTATCAACTCCACTACGTACGTCTGGCTCACACACACCCACACACCTTTAATGCCACCATAAACACTGCCGTGTTATGATGGCGGCCATCATTACATGATCGGAGATGTAACTGTCACCCACAACAAACTGTCCCTCCGTGAATTCAGCAGAACAAGTGGATTGTGGTCACCCAACACACTCAATAACATTTGCACACAAGAGGTGATGGTGTTTGGAAGTTGATCAAACAAAAAGGCAGGAGTCGTTTTCCACTATGGAAAGTCGTCTCTCATCTGTGGAGAAGCAGAGGTGCAAAGATAAGGGCAAAACATCACCTGCGTCATTGTTTGGCTTTGTTTGTCAAATGTAAGCAGCGTTGTTTAGCCGTTACAACATGCAGGTGTAAGATTTACGATCAATAGCCCGTAAGAAAGACCACCTTCTCATAATTCAGAATAAGGTTGGTTCTAATTTCTGTTTTGTCACTTAATAATGGTATGAGAAGTTACTCAGTAGCTCTAAACACAAAGTTGCCATATAGGTACAAGACCATTTAATGTCATGCAAATAAGTCCTCTAATCTCAATTGCCGTAAATGAGTCCCTGGTGTGTTTCCACAGCCTCCATCACATTCTGTTCTCAGTGATTACACAGCTGCATCAAGTCTGAGCCTTCCCAAACTGACATTAAAGCACAAATTCAGCAGTTTATAAAAGTTTTTAAACATTCACACATGCAGATTAAATGCATTATTATCTCAAACTGGATTTTACATTGCGTACAGAAATCAGTTTTTATCAGCACGGAGAGTAATCATGCTTTAGTGTTAATTATTTTGGAAACAGAGTACAGGGGTGCAGTGGGGTGAGATAATGTGCCCAGGTCTTTATGCACCAATAGCCAATTATTTTCCTATTGAAAGGATAAGGAGATAATTTCATGTGAAATAATAGCAAATTAGTAACAAGAATCGTTGATTGATCGTCAGGATTTCATGTCATGTTCACTGACATGGCTGGATGCTGCTCTGTAGTAGCGGCATAGCTCAGTGTTTAAGGTGGTTAAAAGTACACAGGTGAAAGATCAAAGGTCCAAATTCCCGATAAAGACATTTGTCCTTAAGCACACAGAACCTCTTATCTTATTGTGCATTCCCTCTGGATAAAAGTGGCAGCCAGGTGCCGTGGATGTAAAAGCAACATCAAAAACTGTCTGGACCTCACCTGGTCCTGTTCAGCACACAGCTTTGTCTACATGTGCAACAAGCAAGGGCATGACCTTATTTAGCATTCTTACTTGTAGTAAACGGGGGTAGAGGAGCATCGCCAGCGTCCTCGTCTAGCGTCAGTTGCTGTTGCCAAATAATGAGGACATTTATTTGTTAGTAGGCAAAGTGTGTGTTTGAAACCTCTGCTGTTTGCGTGCTTTTAAAACACAGACATACTCAAGGTGTGGGCAATGAGGATAAAACGTTTCTAGTAGAAACATGATGCATGTAATTAGGGTCTGTGATGAACTTTTTTCACTACCTGCCACTTTTTTTATTGTCTGCCACTCATGAGTATCATCTGCCACTTTTGAAAATCATAACCACACGCTCGCTATACACACTCGCACAGAGCTATTCTTTCCAAAAAAAGTTGATTTGTGAGGTAGTAATGTAGATACAGTGAGTGGGTGTGTGTGTTGGCGTCTTTATATTGTTGGTTCCATCCATCCATCCATCTTCTAACTGCTTCATCCTCTTGAGGGTCGCGGGGGGGCTGGAGCCTATCCCAGCTGACATTGGGCGAGAGGCGGGGTACACCCTGGACAGGTCGCCAGGCTATCGCAGGGCTGACACATAGAGACAAACAACCATTCACGCTCACATTCACACCTACGGACAATTTAGAGTCACCAATTAACCTAGTCCCCAATCTGCATGTCTTTGGACTGTGGGAGTGCCCGGAGAGAACCCAAGCTGACATGGGGAGAACATGCAAACTCCACACAGAAGGGCTCCCACGCCCGGGATCGAACCGGCAACCCTCTTGCTCGAGAGTGCTAACCACCACACCACCGTGCCACCCTATATTGTTGGTTATTGGTCAGAATTTGGCGAACTTCAACCATTAATCAGAACAAGTAAGGTTCTACATCCAGTAGTGTTGCATTCATATAGCAGTTGCAAGCAACTTTCAAATGTATAATCCTGTCCAATCATACACTAACCTTACCAAGCATGTCTTTCTGTTCATTTTCCTGTGCGCCAAAGTGGCAGATTGCCTGGCAATTTTTACCCACCACTGCCAATAACTTACCCGCATTTGGCGGGTGGCGGGTGCTAATTTCAGACCCCGCATGTAACACTCCTGTTGTCTGTTTGCGGCTAGGCAAATCTACCCAAACAGCTACCGCAGGAGCTGCCAGGCAATTTAAAAACATTATCATACGCCAAGTCACATACCAAGAAGTAGTACTCATGTGTGTTAAAGCTGCGATAGATGAGTACGAGACCACTTTTTGCTGGTGTGAACACAGATAGAGACGTTAATGGAGTGTGGAGAAGGAAGAAAGATGGAGGGCGGGTAAAAAAAAAAAAAAGAAGCACAGAGAGGTGTATTTCTCTGAGTTTGTTCTAATAAGAGCAGGTTGTGTGCTGGAGATGTCTGCATTGCTTGAAGCCGCAGGTGGCTGGATGATTGATGGTGTTTGTGTGTCTCTGGTATACCTGTGTACGTGCATGTTTTCGCGTATACGTGTGTATGTGCATGCGCGTACGTGCGTCTGAGTGTTTGTGTGTGCCGAACGTGTTTGTGACTACATTAGCTCGTTCCCAGTAAAGCGTTTGGTCGGGTTGCTTTTTCCAGGTGCAGGCTGGGGGAAATGTCCACTGTGTCCAGATAGAGAGAGGTTTATATGTATACAGAGATATATTTATTAGGTAAATAACACACGCTCACGTGCACGGAGCTTTAGTACACCCAGCGGAAATAGTAAGGAACATTACTTTCTGCAAAATGTATCGTGTGTGTGTGTGTGTGTGTGTGTGTGTGTGTGTGTGTGTGTGTGTGTGAGATTGACTTTCCCTTGCATGCTGCCAGCCTGCAGGGATTATCAGGTGCTTAGACAGAAAAGAACATTGCTTTAAGTCTCAGTCATACACCCTGAGGCACAAGGCAGAATGGCATCCTTTGTATGTGTTTGTTTATGTGTGTGTGCCTGCGTATAGATGTATGTGTGCACCTATTATGTGATAAACAAGACTTTTCTTTTTTTTTTATTGGTATTCTGACGCAGTCACAACATCAGGGCTCCTGTGCGTCTGTTTTGCTGCTATGGTTTGGTTATAGCGAGAACAAGCGTCATCACAGTGGCTTAGCCTGGCAGAAGCTACTCCCAGACAGACACACACACAAACACACACGCAGACAGTCGGGCAGACGACACACATTGTACATATGAGTACTCACGCACGTACACACACAGCTATGAGGATTGACAAGAAGTAGGGGAAAAGGTTTGCATTGTGGTTTTTCTGTGACGCCAATAAATAGTGAAATTCTGGCGTCCGTCAGCGTTATGCAAATTTAAATATTTGTAATGTTAGTCTGGATGTTTAGTATGTAAAGTTATTAGCATATGCATACAAAAGGAACCAGATGTCACAATAAGATCAAAACTGACACGGAAACAATCAGGTGAAGAGCCTCGGATGTTTCTGAACCATTTCATGATATGAAAAATAGTATACTTACTACGGTAATATTATAGTGCATGTTCTAAGCATATACATGTGTTCTTCATTTGGATATATTCCCTCTGTGTCTGTCTTGTCTCTTCAGACAGGTAGCTGCGCTCTCTTGACATTTGGCTGTCGCAAACATCTACTGAAAAGACTTTGCTCATCTTTCCTGGACGCTGTGACAGCACAGTAGTACAGCTGTGTGTGTGTGTGTGTACGTGTGTATGTATGTGAGTGAGTGAGTGAGTGAGTGCACTCGGTCTGGTTCCGCCAGGCCCGGGCCCGACACCAAACCGAGCGTCAGCTGCGGCCTCTGTAGATGGTTCTAGCAGACCCTGGAGCCCGAGTCACAGAGTTCAGCCGGACACAGATAAACACTGTCCCTTTAAGAGCTGCCGTTGGACCCAGCCTGTCTGCCTGTGTGTCTGTGTTTTTCAGTACAACGGCCCAAAACATTCTCTCTTTCTACACTGCAACTAGAGCATTACTTTTGAGAAGCTGAATACACGATTTTCCATGTGGGAGAAAGAAAGGGACACACAGAATATCCATGTTTTTTTTGTTTTTTTTCTCACTGTTGTTTTGAGAGATCGTTACAGTGTGTTTCCACTCACCCAGAAGTCATAGAGGGGAAACAATGATTTGGCTTCTGATTGATGTGAATTATTAAGAGCTTGATAAGATGGAAACTAGGAGAAGCCAGGTGTGTAATGGGTCATTTGGCTCTCTCTGGGTGGGTAAGGAAAGGCCAGACAAGGACCAAAACAACACCCCTGGGACTCAGTGTTTCATGTCACCATGGTGAATGGCGTCTATAGCACGGCCTGGCTGTTTAGGGGGAAAGTAGGGGCACAATTTCAGTAAGACTGTGTGTGTGTATGTGTGTGTGTGCTTCCTGGAGAGGGGGATTATAATAAGAGTTGCATAAACATAGAATTAAGTCGGGGTGAGCTTACAAATAGCAGTTCATGCAGAGCTTGCATGGTCCCCGCAGCGAACAACAGCATCCTTTGTTAGCTGCTCCCTGGGCACAGGGGCTGCTTTAAAAAGGTGCCTGTTAAGGCTGCTGTTTGATGTCATTGTCTCCTCTACTTTGAGTTTTGAAACCCTGATTGGACTGCTTCAGAATCCATTCTAGTGAACCCGTGTCATCCCCCTGCCCTTGTCTCATTTGTGGATGCATTTTTCAAGAAAACATAATTTTAACTCAGCTTTGTTGAGCAGTGCTCTGAAAAAATGTAGGTGGGTGGGGGAAACTATCACTCAGTGGTGTTAGGAGCAATATGTTGAGGTTTCGCAGCCGACCAACCAAAAAGCGGCGTTTAAGTTTATGTCTGAGGCAGACCTTTGTGGTTAGGGATGTCAAAGCTGGAAGTGGAATTAAAGAGAGGGATTATGTTCTTTCGAGAGGGCTTCAAAAAAGAAAAAAAAGTGCTCATTTGTGAATGAAGCATCAGGTCCCTTTTCTCCGCGTGGCGTGTACCCGGCTGCTCGCTAGACAAGGCCTGCCTTTTGTGAATGAATTTCCTGAAAGGCAGCACTATCAAGGCCTCATTACTCAGTGTATGTGTGTGTATGAGATTACGTGCACAAGCACATGTTTGTAGGGAGAGGACGCCACTCATGGAGCTGTGAGAGAGAAACAGAGGAATGCCTGTTGGGAACTGCAGCTGGTGTTTCAGTCATGTTGTTTTTGTTGTCTGTGATTGTGCTTCGTGTGTGTGTGTGTGTGTGTGTGTGTGTGTGTGTGTTGTATGTGCGACAGACGTAATTGAAGCAAAGGATGCGTACATTTTCTCCTCTATCCCCCAGTGCTAATAAAAATGAAGGAGGCTCAGATGTGGATGAGAGATTGCGTAATCTAATTCCACTCCTAAAAGCCTATGGATTCATTATGGGACTTATCAAATTAATTGAGAGAATTATACAGATTCACCTCTGAATACATCAGCTCATTCATTCAATTGCAGGGCTCTGTTTGATTGTCTCTCTTTTGAGAAACTGTACGTTGAGTGTTGCTGATATTTAGTTAGTTGTTGTAGCAAAAACTTCATACATCTTGCTCCCACACTGGTTATTAGAAAGTCGAGAAAGTGAGTTGTGTTCTTACATTGTGCCAAACATTTCCAACAATGTTCAAATCCAGAGGAATCATTCGGTCTGTGGCGTCACATCCCCTTTATGTTGTCTGCAAGAAGCTGTCATGAATTGATTTGTTATCCAGCTTTAAGTCTTAGCGCTGCTGTGAAACTGCGCCTATTTAGGGCAACAAAAAGTTCGTCTTGAGTGCGTCGGTACAATGGAAAATCAAGAGAGGATAAGCAGAAGAAATACCTGCACACCTCTTTTGTGGCTATCCAGCTCAGTAGAACTGGTGTACGGGTGTTTCTTCTGCTATCCTCTCCTGATTATCCAGCCACATTTTGCAATACACTCTTTAGATCTTGGTCATTTTTAGCTATATGTTTAAACAGATGAAGGACATTCGTCATTAGACGTCTGGAGCTTAAGTTATCAGAGAAACATCTGATCAAACGTTAGCGGTAGTTCGACTTCAGCTCTACCAAACTGTGTCAGAGAAACACTGATTGTTAACATGAAACTGCTCCATTGAGTGTTTTTACCGGTTTAAATCACCAGGTCTGGTTGTTTTGGAGAATCAGAGACCTCTCTGGATAATTCTGTTCCCAGTAAAAACCTCTTGAACATTTTGATCTTAAGTTATCAGAGAAAAAACTGAGCACAAATTACCAGGTGCTGGGCGAGCAGCCCTACTTGACGAGGCGAACAGCCTCAGAGAAACACTGATTTTTGACCTGAAACTGCTTTATTCAGTGTATTTTCTGGTTTTAACTACCTGGTCCATTTGTTTTTGAAAGGAGTAGGGATGCACCGAATATTCGGTAACCGAATATATTCGGCCGAGTATTGCAGTAAAACACACATTCGGTGGAATAAGTTAAAAGCAAGGCCGAATAATAGCAGCGTTTTGATAACGCAGTCAAACAGCTTGCCGTCACGGGCGGATTAAAATGTCGGCAGTGTGGCAATTCGTCCGTCACGGCACTCGCATTTGCGACTAAAAATAGTTTTGAGCGAGCAAAATAGGCTTAAATCATTCAGCACGCTGTGTGAGCAGCCTACAGATTTTAACCACCAGCAGAAACGAAAGGCGAATCCCACCGGTTGTGGGTTGAACGGGGGTCACAGACACAGACAGTAATGTATTCCTGTCAAATACGGCGGCCATCAGCTTACCTGGCGACGGAGAAGTCGGCTCCAATAATATCCTCTTCTTGGTGTCATGACTGCCCAGAAGTACCTGAACAGCCGAGCCAGCCGAACACAGGTATGTGACGTTTCAGAGGAGAAACGAGCCGTTCACATTTCTCTCTTTGTGGCAGTAACGGCCCACAAACCTCAGCGCACTTTAGGGACTGTTCTTTACTTATGAAGGGACTGTCAGGGGAGGAAGGTGGCTGGTTGATTTTTATTTTATTTATTTATTTTATTTTGATCCCCCCTATGTTAATCACTGATTGATGCTGTTTTTGAAGTATGAATAAGTCAGTAAGTAATTTATTCCATTGAAATATCATTGATATATTATAGAAAAGTGATTTATCTTTTTATAAATGACAAAAGGCACATCTGCCTCATTTTCGCTGTGGTATCGTGATACTACTCAGAACCATGATATTTTCATTGGTATCGTACAGTGGGTCCCAATTTTGGTACCATGACAACACTAATCTGGAGGGGCATCTGGAGGGGCATCTGCAAAAACTAATGAAAAACTAAACAACGTTATTTGGTATTCGGTACTCGGTTTTCGGCCAAGCGTTTAATAATATTCGGCTTCAGCTTCGGCCACAAATTTTCATTTCGGTGCATCCCTAGAAAGAAGACCTCTGTGGATATTTTGGCTCCCGGTAAAAACAATGAGACGAAAGGAATCCTAACAGGGAGAAACTGCAGTGTCGGCTTTGTTCTGCCTTTTGTGAATGTTTTGACTGAGAGTCTCCTAGCTGCAGAAAGTTACATAATGTAGGTTTAATACACATTATTTGCTCTTTATAGAAGGCAGAGGACATTCAGAACAAAACAATCTCCAAACATAAAAACAGATCACTACCTGGACATCAAAATCCAAACAGATTCCAGCTAGCAGGAGAAATGTATCCCAGTTAAACTCCAATAAACAGATTCAGCCCTGTTTAAAAATGCCATGTCATCCCCAGTCCCCAACCCACGCCACACCAGTACATCGCTTAGCATTCCTGCCTCATACCATTCAGTTCTGCGTCATTCCTGTTCTGAAATCTGCACACGGAAACATTTGTGGTATTTTTTTTCTCTCTCTGAAAAACCAGTTTGTTGTTTACTTCTACTTAAGGCACTACTATTAAATATTACTGTGCTCTTCTCAGTGTCCTGACACTAAGTTTAGCATGTTTGAAATGATTGTGACATCAATTGTCAGCTCTTAGTAACATCGCAGCCTCAGGGTTGTTTTTTAGCTTTGGAATATTTCGAGCACAATGATCCCTTTTTGAATAAACTCGTGTTATGATCTCGCTTATCTGTTCTGATCTGCACCAATAAGATTCTCTGCCCACCGTATCATCAGCCACTAATTACTGCATTAACACACAAGTTGTTGTTTTTTTTTTTTTTTTAAAATGTCTGTGTGTTGATGACTCTAATCTGTTTGTACCTCTTTCTTTCTCTGTCCGTCTGTGTAGGTTGACCTGTTCGCCATGTGCAGGCCTGTGTCCTAAACTGTGTGTGGGGAACAAGACGATCGACTCTGTAACTTCAGCCCAGGCTTTGAGAGGCTGCACTGTTCTGCACGGCAACATGATCATCAAGATTCGAGGAGGAAGTGAGTACTACTACACCTCAGCACCTGCTAGGCCTCATGTAGAGGCTCTGGCTCGCACACTGTGCCTGTCTCCTCCCTCCATCCAGTCGGTATTTCTGTAGCCATACAGTTTAACTCTATCCACCTGTGCATTCAAACGTGTGTTTGTCTGACTGTATGACCAAATGTCCGTCTTCTTGCAGACAACATCGCAGCTGAGTTGGAAGCTAGTTTGGGCCAGCTTGAGGAAATCACCGGCTACCTGACTGTTCGCAGAGCCTACGCCCTGGTCTCCCTCTCCTTCCTCCGCAAACTGCGCGTCATTAGGGGGGAACATCTTGAGGGAGAGTAAGTCTTCTCCCCCCTCCTTTCCTTTCTTCTCCAAGTTCAGACATTAAACTAAACATTGTGTGTTAATTTTTCTTGTCTATCTTCCCTCTCTCTCTTTTAGTACCTTCGCCTTCTATGCGCTTGACAACCAGAACCTGCGTGAGCTGTGGGATTGGTCAAAGCACAACCTGACCATCCAGCGTGGTCGTATGTTCTTCCACTACAACTCCAAACTTTGCATGTCTGAAATCAAAAAGATGGAGGAGGTAACGGGAACCAAGGAGCGCAACCAAAAGAACGACATCGCTGTACGCACCAATGGGGACCAAGCCTCCTGTAAGATAACCAGATTGCTGAACTTGAGATTGTCATTTGGTGTTCACCACCTTATGCCAGCTGATTATATTTATCTTTTTATCTCTTTATCTTTTAAATTTTGTAGATGATCTAAATCTGCTCTAGATTTGTCTGTACGTGTAACTTTGTTTTTGCCACCTCAGCATTGCTCTTTCTGGCTTTTAAGGCTGAGAGTACATGTTGTTGTTTGTGCAGAAATGCTGCCTATACCTTTGGTTTTAACCATTACAGTGTGATTGCCTGTACTTTAAAATCAGAAGCAGTGGGATGTTTGATGTTCTGTTCATTAGCTTCTCTACCCAAAGGCATGTGCTGAGCACCATCTGTTTCATTCCTTAGGTGAGACCAAGTTGCTTGAATTCACCGTGATCAAGACCTCATCAAACATGATTATGTTGAAGTGGGAGTCCTTTTGGCCTTTAGACTTCAGAGACTTGCTGGGCTTTATGGTTCTCTACAAAGAGGCGTAAGTATCTGACGGAAGTCCTGGGATTTTCCCATACCATTGTATAAAATGTACCAATGTTTATAGCAAAATAAAATGAGAGTGAGCAAACATTACAGTTGGCCTTGTTTGCAAGATTCAGTTGGTCCAACAGGTCCTGTTGTTAGCTGGTTTTCTTCTTACATCAGTGGTGGAACATTTATGTTTATCATTCCCTTTAAACCTGAAATTAAGGGCCCTAAAACACCAAGCTGACAGTCAGCCGTTGGTCAATGTTGGGCTTTCAGTGAGCATCCTTCCGCTAGTTTTCAAGGTGTCCCGCACCGTTGGCTCTAGTCTGCTTTTTTCTGGTTGATTCAGTATGCTGGATCGGCTCTGATTGGCAGCACAGCTCAGTGTAAGAGAACAGAAATGGAATTGAGGAAAGTAAAGTACCAACTAAACTTGAGAGTGTGAGATCAAAACAGACTTTTTATATTTGAGTAGATTAAATTTTTAGACAGTGAGATCTTTAGCAGAAAGAGTTCTTGATGTGTTACTCCTCACTACCACACAGTAAATATGATTTGTATAAGTACAGTTATTTCCTCTTACACTGGCGCTGAACATATGTGCAAGTTAGCTGTTGGCTGTAGTCTTTGCAGTGTGTTCAACTGCAACTTTTTGGCCAAGACACAGGCGTGGCCAGTGCCACTAATTCGTTGATTTCTCTTTGGCGTGATAAGGCCTTAATATTTTCTCAGGGATCCCACAAGGGCCAGTTCTTGGACCTTTGCTTTTTAATTTGTCCATATCCTATCTTATCATATCATCTACATGACACACAGCTGTATTCCGATGGTCTTAGTCCCAAAAGCATGCTTGTAAACTGTATCAGTATCAACGACTGAATGTCATTAACTCTTTATAGCTGAATAAAAACAAGGCTGAGATATTAGTAGGTTTGAAAAACCAGAGACGTATGTTTGTAAATGTATTCATGCCTAGAATCACTGTCTCTGGAGTTATTTTGGACTCAACTCCGAAAGTCATGTCAGTAAAGTAACCAGTACGCCTTGTACTCACTTGAAAAAGACATCTAAAGTTAGAGGATGGTGACTCTCAGAGACTGGTTCATGTATTTATCTCAACCAGGTTAGTCAGCTATTTTTGCTGCAGTACCCAAACAAACACTTTGAGACTCCAGCTTATTCAGACCACAGCAGTCTCACACGTACACAAAAACACTTTACTCCAGGAATTAAAACGCTTAAATTGCTCCCAGTTCAATGCAGAACCAGCCTCAAAATGCTACTTCTATTTGTTAGAGCACTTGATGGTCGGCTCCAAAGTATATATGTACTAAAATGTGCCATATAAATAAAAATTGCAATGCTTTACCTTGCCACATTATTTTCATTGGTACTTCTCACAGTTAAATTAAAGTTGTTGATCCATTTTCTCTGATCTTTCTTTGCTCCAGGCCATATAAGAACGTGACAGAGTTTGATGGACAGGACGCGTGTGGCTCAAACAGCTGGGCCATCGCTGATGTTGAACCTCCGAACCGTTCCACGGACAACAAGAAAGCAGAGGATCCAGGGCACCTGATCCGACCTTTGAAGCCCTGGACCCAGTACGCCATTATGGTCAAAACCCAACTGTCTGCATCTGACGAGCACCAGGTGCATGGAGCCAAGAGCGAGATCATCTACGTCCGCACCAATGCCTCCAGTGAGTTCCACCTGTTTTATCGAGACTATGTTCTCCGTTTACAACGTTGGATTTGATTAAGACTGTTTCAGTGACAGTCGAGAACATCTGACTTCACAACTGCACAATGAATAAATTAAACAGGATCACAATTTTTGGACTTTTAACCGTCTTGGCTAAAAGGTATCTGGTGGAGTTTTCCTTTTAACAAACGCAGTTATGTTCACATTTAGTCTTCCTCACTTACACGCATTTGGTCTGTCCTTGAGGTATAACAAACAGGCTGAATGCATTTCCTTCTTCATAAATCATTAGCAACATTTTTTGCTTATCTTAAACCCTGCATTGTTTACATCCATGTTTGCTTGATAGCAAATTTCCCCCTCCCCACCTTTCCTGTCTGGGAAAACATCACCACCGCAATCATTTTATGCTCCGTTGTGATGATGATGATGAGGTAAACAGTAGGAATCCAGTGTTTCAAGTCAATCTGTTAGTAATGTATTCATGTTTTTGATTGGCCACCACAGAATCTTGTCAGTTGACATAGGTTCAACTTTTTTACTGGACGTCCCTGCAGTGGCACCCCTGCTGTGTCGCCAGGCTGTCTCCATTCAAATAAATGAGGGGCTGCGTTTTTTACATGAGACTACAGTCAGTTTGAACGTGGCCTAAGGTCATACAACACCAATGCAGTCCTGACCGTTGTCTTTCTTCATCCTCCTCAGAACCCTCTGTGCCTCTGGACCCCATCTCCTCCTCCAACTCCTCCTCTCAGATCATCCTGAAGTGGAAGCCTCCCAACAGTCCCAATGGCAACATCACCCACTACCGCGTCATCTGTCGTAAGCAGGCAGAGGACAGCGACCTCTACAAGTTTGACTACTGTCTCCAAGGTCAGTATCTACAGGTTGATCCATTCAGATCCGTCCAGGCGACTGTTGGCAAACTAATCAGCTGCTGCTCACTTTACATTTGTTTGTCTGGCTTTCGCTCACGCCTGTTTCTCCTGCTCAGGGATGAAGCTGCCGTCTCGTACCCCGACCCACCTGGACAGCGAGGATGAGCAGAAGTGGAACCAGACGGATGAGCCTACGTCAGGGGGAAGGTGCTGCGCCTGCCCCAAGACAGACAACCAGCTAAAGAAGGAGCAGGAGGAGATCGAGTACCGCAAGACCTTCGAGAATTACCTCCACAATGAAGTCTTTGAGAGCAGGTACACATCCTGGATTGTAATTAAATCTCTATCCCAACACACCCCTTGTATATATCTCTTAGCCCTTACCTCTCTGTTTTGTGCGTTCATGTTTAGGGATAGGGTGTCCCAACTCTTGTTGGGATAGAGGAGTAGGGCGAAGCATTAGAGCTACAAGGCCCTCCATACAGAGATTTTTCACACTTCAAACTGATTGCAAAGAGAAGTCATTGGCAAGATGTACATGCAACAAAAGAAACCCACATACTATGTATTCCTTCATTAATTAGGATTTAAAAATTACGATAAACATCATATTATCTTAGTTTAATGCCGTTTCAATGTATTACGGTCCTTTTCTTTACAAGCATAACAAAAGAAATCACTCAGTATGCTGACGTCTTGTTAGCAACTAGCTAGCGAACGTTACATTGTTATTGCTGATTTGTGCATGACAGTTCCACATTTTGTCATATTTCCATGTTGCACTTACCCCCTTTTTTATGGCACTTGATGCCCAAAATGCAATTTCAGTCCAACATCCAAGTTGCTGTGCTTGTTACTGCTCCTCTTATATCAGTGCAGACTGGCAGGGCAGTGTTACTAAAACATGCTTGTTACAGTGGCCACACTAAAACCACACACTGAACAGCAGTTTGGTCACAACTTTTAATGAGCTTTGTTTGTTTAAAATGCCTTTACACATTAACATTACAGGATGTTTTTCTCACACCAAGCGTAACACCCAACAAGAGCTTCCTGTTTTGTTAGTTGCTGTTTGTGGCACTGCAGCAGCAACACCAGAGCCCCTCTATCCAGCCAAAACCCCATCACTCCACTTTTGTCCCAGCCACCGTAATGTCCGTCTCAAAACAGCTCTGTGCCAACTCTGTCTCGTCCATCCGTGTGTGTGTGTGTGTGTGTGTGTGTGTGTGTGTGTGTGTGTGTGTGTAGACCCTTGTTTTTGTACAGGGCACTACTGTGGGGGGCTTAGGGTGGGAGGTGCTGATTGTCTGGGCCATGGTGCCCCTACCCTCTCCCCTGACACACACACACACACACACACACACACTCACAGTCTCTCCCTCCGCTTCCCTAGGGGAGTGATTACTGTGCCCATTATCATTCATGCCAGTCAGGGGAGCAGTCATGCAGACTGCCATTTGGATGCACACAAACACTCAAACTCAACACACACCTCAGCTGGATTTTGAACCCATGCTGTTGAATCGGCCAAAGTCAGCTCCATACACTGAAGTACACAGAGGACTCCCCGTGCTCTCTTTTCCCGTCACGCAAAGGGGATGCAGGAAGCTTCTTATTTTTCTCCTACCTGAGAGAGCATTGGTTCAACATTAACTCCACTTCCCTGTACAGTGAGGGAGCGGCGTCACTGCAGCAACTTGGGGTGAAGTGTTGTAATCAAGGACACTTAATTGTGCTTAGTTTTGAAGGAATGAAGATAGTTAATTAATTTTTAAACAAAGGTTCTACCTGTTCGTAAGTAGAGGTACACTGCAGGTCTTTTTTTTAGGAGTCATGGCCTTTGTGGTGGGCTTACACTCATAACAACTGAGAGTAAAGTGGGCTTGCTCATTGACACCACCCAGTGGTGAGGGTTGGTAGCTCCTCCAGCAGGGCAGTAGTGTGTGTATGGATAAATGTCACGCAGTCAGACTTGTTGCACATTATAAAGGTTAGTGTGAGCAGAGGTCCTCGCTGGCCTCCTCCACACTGCTGCTCCATCTGCCAGGATCTGATTCACATGATATTCATCTGACTTATGTATTACTGTGTTTTGGCTTGTCTGAGAAAAACAAACTTTGCTTCCTTTAGGTTTTCAGTGGTATTTTACCTGACATCTGCTAACTGCTTTACCTGTTGCTCTGTTTCTCCAGACCGTCTCGTCGCCGACGCTCAGTGGGAGTTGCCAACGCCACCATTCCCTCTCTTTTCCTCACCACAGCCCCCAGTCTGGCATTAGGCTCCACAACAGCCACCCCTGAAGACGAAGACGAGGAAGGATCCAAGGTCTCAAACACTTTCGATTTTGTATACAATACATAATTTTGTACGTCATATTTGTGTGAACTATGTGCTGAACGTTTGCTGTTCCCCATTCTGGATTTCCAGTTTTAAGATGTGTATGTAAAGTAGAAAAAAATGAATACTTATGGCATTAACAAGTTGCTCAAATCAGCAGAACCAGAAGTAAAAACTGTCCCCTGACAAAGAATGTATTTCCAAATCTGTAAATTCATTTTAACCTTGGCTTTATCCATGGTATTTATTTTACCTACTGATCATTAAAATTATGTTTTGATTTTGATGTTCTGAAATAATGTCACAACCAGAAAGAAAGCAAAGGAAGAACATGTCCCTGTTCCTGATAATGACATTCTTCATGAAACATTGACCATATTGTGCTCAAGTAAATATAAACTTGACTTGAATGTATTCATTAATCCATGACATTGTTGGATTAATCACATCTCTTTCATCCTCTCCGCTCAGGTGGAGCTGAAGGTGTTCTCAAAGGAGTCGACGGTCATTTCCAACCTGCACCACTTCACCAGTTACAAGATAGAGATCATGGCCTGCAACCATCCGTCAGACCTCAAACGCTGCAGCATGGCGACTTACGTCAGTGCCCGAACTATGCCAGAGGGTAAGACAAAATGCAGATCTCTCACTTGTATGTGCCTTATAACAACTTATACTGACATTTCTAGGGCTCTACCAAATAGTTCAAAGCCTCATTCATAACGTTGACATTCAAATTCTTATCCACATTTTACTGCTGCACAGCTTTATTTTGTCAATTTATTATATTTGACCTAGGAAGTTCTGCGCCGTTACAGATGAAGATTAGGCTACACTAATATTATTAGTATTGTATTATGTGCAGAACTACAAAATAAGACCTCAGAAGTCTCAAATAAATGTAGACAAGACTCTCATGATATCATATATTTATTCTTTGAGCACAGGCAGTCTAACAGACCAATGCGTATGAACTCAAGGTCTTCATCAGGGTCTGAGAAACACTAATCAGACTAAAGTACATACCAGCCATGAATGGCGTTACTCCCAGCACATAAGGTCTATGTATATGGCTATGTATGATACATGACCAATGGAGGGCTCTCAAACAATAGCCTGGGACTTATACATGTTGACCTTCTGGCAGAAATGTGCCATATAGATAAACTAGACTTTTCATACATGCATACATGCTAAAGGAATATGTCTACAACAATCTCAATAAGAGATTCAGATTCAAGTGAAAATAAATAAAACTTGGTACAACCCTAAAGATGTCCCTGCACATTAAGCATTTAGAAAGGCCACAGACGATCATCAGTTCACACGTGCACCCCCCAAAAACACAAATGTTGCCAGCTAACAACAATGTAAAAATGCAGTGTGTTATCCTGCACATGTTAAGTGTTTGTCTTTGTGTCCGATCCCTACAGAGAAAGCAGACGACATCCCAGGCCCTGTGACCCACGAGATAGTGACAGGCGAGCCTCCATATGTGTTTATCAAATGGAATCCACCTCGCTCCCCGAACGGCCTCATCATCCTGTATGAAGTGTTCTACAGGAAGGTTGGAGACTCAGAGGTCAGTATCACCATCACCCAACTCTCAGAGAGTGAGGATGCAGGAGAAAGGGAGAGGAAGGAGGTTTCCTAAACTGAAGGACACAGGAGTCAGGGAGGGAGAGCAGCAGCAGAAATGATGCTGATATGCTCTGTAGGAAGGAGACACACAGGGCTTAAAGAGCAGACAGGTGCATGAGAACACATGGAGGAAGGTAAGAGAGGAAATGGAGAGAGATGTGATGTGGGAAGACTCTGGGGAGAGGAGGCAGGCAGAAACAGGTTTGCTGTATACACTCAAATTCTGCTTGTTCCTTATATGGAGAGAGGAACAAAGGAAATATTTGTTTACAAACTCCCAATGCTTCCACTGTGTGTGTTGACGTTTTCTGCCGCGTGTGTTTGCATATTATTATTCCTGTGTGTTTGTGTGCAGGAGTGCTCATCTGTGATGGCGGGATTCTTTAAGTGTGTGCGGCGGTGATGTTGTTGTTGTTGTTTACTTGCTGTAAATGTGAGAATTCATCTCTCATTGCTATTCATTGCTGCACTGCCTGACCCTAGGAGCCAGTAGCAGCTCTGTTACCATAGTGACAGAGGCAGGAAGGAAGACTAGAATGCAGTGGCAGAGATGGACTGGCATCTCAGACGACATCTCCTGCACTGCACTCAAAACACACTGCTGAAAACACTCCCCGCAGCTCACACACTGATCTGGATTTATTTTAAAATCACATTTAGAGCATGTCAGAGGTTCAAGTTCATTGTTTTGTTTATTGCACAGTTGTGGCACATGGCAAGACTAGAAACACGTTTTTTTTATGCAGACGTCTGACTGACTGACTGACTGACTGTTTATTTGCCTACACGCTGAAGTTGTTAATATTCTAACACAGTGTTTTAGGTTTTCTTTTTAAAATATTAAGGAAGTTTTGGATTAATTTAATGTTGTGATGGAGGAGCAATATTAAATTTTCTTTTTAGAGTTAACCCAAAGCAGAGCTCAGACTGCAGGAGCTTTGGGCTGATTTATCCTCGATTCACCCCTCCTGACAGTCGGAAGAGAAAGCATTCTGGGACTATAAACAATAGAGATGTTCGGCCTAGATTATCTGGTAGTGTGACAGGTTTACACATCCAGTCTTGAACCTCTCAAGCTGATCGCAGGATCATCACGGCTGCCGAAATCACGTTAAATGTGTTTGATATTCAAGATTTAAAATCTGGATGATTACAATTATGATTATGTCAGTATGGAGCTGCTAACGTTTTTGCTAATTGTAGCCCTTGAGGCTAACGTTGGCTAGCATACGACTTGACAGATATTAAATCTCACCTCCAGTTCTCACTAAAAAGTTGACAGTAAAAGCTGACTGCGTCTCCCCAACCATTTTCTCATCCAGACTTATTGTATTTTTTGCTTTTGTTTTTCTAACTGCAAAGCATCATTCACATTGCAGCAAGTTGTCACACCACATCACACTACGTTTTGCTTAAATCAGCTTCCCATGAGATCACGTGAGGTGGTGCATTCATGCTGAAATTTCTCCTTATGTGTGTGATGCAGCCCGATTTCAAAGTCAGTTTGGATATCAAACCCCTGAAGTCTGAACCAGGCTTAATATTCATAGTATACATTTATATTGTGGCATCCTGAGGTAGGTGTGTAGGTATACCTCCAATCATGCACCGTGACGAAACACTCAAGGACTTACTTCTTATTTTATGTGTGTTGCTGCCTTTTTACTGGTGTTAACTGTGATCCAGAATGTTTCCAGTTTTTACACACTCACCAGTACATTATTGTTTTTTAATTATGAGTAAACCCAGTTAGATAATGCACTATCACTGATGTGCTTGCATGTTGTAGACTCTGGCTCTTGATATTGTCTTTACTCAGGACGTTGAATGCCACATAGCTCTTTCTTTAGAGGCTTTCTCTCATTTTCTAATTTTTAACCAAAGTTTCTAGTGCAATTTTGAGTGTTTATAAAAGCATGAATCAGTTTAGAACATGTTTCTGTACGCTCTACATACTTATCATTATTCGTCATGATCTCTCGTGTTCAAGTGTTTTTCTTTTTGTTCCAGGTTCACACAGCGTGTGTGTCACGGCCAGCCTACCTCAAGGTTGGTGGCACGAAGCTTTCGCTTGTGCAACCTGGTAACTACAGCGTGAGGGTCCGTGCCACCTCCTTGGCAGGAAATGGCTCCTTTACAGAAACCACTTACTTCTTCATGCCCAATCGTAAGACTGGACGCTACATGTCTGACTTAACTGAACTTGCATGCCATGCATCATTCACCTGTTTCTGGAGGTTCATAAACTGCTCTCATAATTGTTGAACTGACCGTTGCCTGTCTGTGTTTATTACAGCGGATCAAGGTTTAATTTGGATTGTGATGGGTCCAGTCATCTGCTTCATCCTGCTGCTGTTTGTGGGAGGTGGAGTGTTTGTGATCTTTAAGAAGAGGTAAGATCTTTGACTGTCTATCAGGATAATCCACCCTGATGGATACATAAACTGAGCAGATTGCACCAAATGACATCAAAGAGGGAATGCTGCTTATTTTCTTTATAAACTTGTAGTGGGATTTGACGAAGGTCGTCTTATTACACTGTGCAGCGTCTCAGATGCTTTTTTGGTTGTGTTACAGGCAAACAGAAGGGCCGACAGGACCTCTTATCGCCTCCTCAAACCCTGAGTACATCAGCACCAATGATGGTAAGAGCCTCATAAAATAACAGCTAAGATTGGGAACACATTGTGCTTTAGCTCTGTATTTACAAAGACAAGCAGCACCTCATGACTATTTGTAAATGTCTCTTTTAATCTAAATGTAAATTTGTTGTGTGTAGTGTATGTTCCTGATGAGTGGGAGGTGCCCCGGGACAAGATCACGGTGCTCAGAGAGCTGGGTCAGGGCTCCTTCGGCATGGTGTACGAGGGAATCGCTAAGGACATCATCAAAGGAGACCCGGACACGCGCGTGGCCGTCAAGACAGTCAACGAATCAGCCAGCCTGCGAGAGAGGATCGAGTTCCTCAACGAAGCCTCCGTCATGAAGGCTTTCAGCTGTCACCACGTGGTACGACACTGCAAAATGCCCTTTCAAAACGTTTCCTCTCACAGCCTCATCACTAACAGGCACAGCAGAGCAGCTATCCATACACTTGTGAATTACAGTACATTACAGCTTTCAGTCATGTTGCCGAAACCAGCATGAACATGTATGACTCACAGAATCATGACTCGCTTGTTGTGTTGATGCTGCCATATTGACACACAGTGTGACTCCAAAAACAAATGTTCACACTTGGTAAGCAATTGTGCCTACCGATATTATTTCATTAAACAGCCTACTAAGCACCAATTAAATCGCCATATGTTGTGCTGTCAGCTTTAAAAATCATGTCGAGACATGTGTGCCGGGGGGGGGGTTATTATTTACCCACAGATGACGAGCAAGTCGACATAGTGGCAACATTTTATAAATGTGTTATCCTGTCTGCTCTGTTAACAGCAGGGATGTTTCTCTTAAAGGTGAAATTGCTGAAGATATTTTAACTGCACTGAGGTGAATTACTGACGTGTGTATGACCATGTGTGTTCTTTTTATGTTTCTCTGTGTAGGTGCGACTTTTAGGTGTGGTGTCCAAAGGTCAGCCCACTCTAGTCGTGATGGAGCTGATGACCCACGGTGACCTGAAGAGCTACCTGCGCAGTCTCAGGCCGGACTCTGAGGTATGTGTCACAGATGCCCTGTCTCCTCAGGTGGAGGTAGTCATTACAGCTGAGGGAGGCTCAGCTCTGATATTTAAACACATCACTGACTGTATTTTTGTGTGCGGTTTTGTAGAACAACCCCACAGGCCGTCCACCACCTACACTGAAGGAGATGATCCAGATGGCTGCAGAAATTGCAGACGGCATGGCCTACCTCAACGCCAAGAAGTTTGTCCACAGAGACCTGGCAGCCAGGAACTGCATGGTGGCAGAGGACTTCACCGTCAAGATTGGCGGTACTGTGGCTTGTTTTTGTTTAGCTCCAGTTCATCTCAGTTACTTCTGTGTTATGGTGTACAGTTAAGGTGTACTGAGCTCTCTCTCGCCTCTTCCTCATAGACTTTGGTATGACCCGAGACATCTATGAGACTGACTACTACCGTAAAGGAGGGAAGGGCCTGCTTCCCGTCAGGTGGATGGCTCCAGAGTCTCTGAAGGATGGAGTCTTCACTGCCCACTCTGACTGCTGGTGAGCCTCAGCAGCTGTTGTGTTGTCCTCACGTTCCTGATCACATCACTGGTGCCTTCGATCACACGTGGTTGTGTGTGTGTCTTGCAGGTCGTTTGGCGTTGTGCTGTGGGAGATCAGCACGCTAGCGGAGCAGCCTTACCAGGGTTTATCCAACGAACAGGTTCTAAAGTTTGTCATGGATGGAGGATACCTGGACCGGCCGGAGAACTGCCCCGAAAGGATGTGAGTAAATTCAGTCAATGAGGCACCTTTGGGCACCTCGAGCTATATCATGTCTGGATAATGTGTTCTCTGGGGGACACCATCATATACACCGCCAAAACTAGGGCGACAGACGCTCACAAACGGCCCCACATTGACGAACGTCCGATGGTGGGCTTGGTGTGTGAGGGACCTGAGAGGCTTCCATTGTACTTTATATACTACACTGATCGGTTCAGCACACAGGAGATAATTTGATCTCTATAACATTTTTCAGGATGCTTCTTCAGCAGATACATACTTTGTACTTGAGAGAAAAAAAACATTTTAAACCTCTTGCATCAGACAACAGCAATATAGTGTCAAACAGTAAACCTGAGGTAGTTCCCAATGCTCCCTGCTGCGTAGAAGATTGCTACTGTGCCCTGTACGCTTGTATCACTATCTGAAATGTCTATATACCTTTATGTTGCATCAAAAGCTACACATTATGTCTCATGGGGCCTAGTCTGTGTCTGGAAAAGTTTTCAGTAAGTCTCCTATACCTCTGTTTTTGAGCTGTCCCAGGGAGGTGAATGCTTAATTAAAGGAAATGAATGAATTATTTGGGTAAGACCCGAGGTCTGCAGTAAAGGTTTATAGCTCTGTGTCTCTTCATCCCCTCCCCCAGGCACAGCCTAATGCAGATGTGCTGGCAGTACAACCCCAAGATGCGGCCGATGTTCCACGAGATCATCGAGATGCTGCGGGAGGACCTGCACCCGTCGTTCCAGGAGGTCTCCTTCTTCTACAGCGAGGAGAACAAAGTCCCTGAGACAGAGGAGTACGACCTGGACCTGGACAACATGGAGAGCATCCCACTGGACCCGTCGTCATACTCCCAGAGAGAGGAGAGCTTAGGCAGGGACAGCGGGCCCTCGGTGGCCCTCAGGGGGAACTATGAGGAACATGTCCCCTACACACACATGAACGGTGGCAAGAAAAACGGACGAATCTTATCGTTGCCCAGATCCAGCCCTTCCTAACATTTCCTGTTTCCTAAAAAGAACTCGTTTAACCCACCCTTCCCATCCTTCTTTCTCTTCCAGTCCATTTTCTTCTGTATCATGTTCCTCTCATCATTTTCTAATGATTTTCTTATTCTTGGAGAAGCCCTTCAAAAAAAAAAAAGACACACAGATCTCAGGACTTTTTATTTTCTTCCTCATGGCTGCCGCACACAGGCAAGCAAGAGATGCAAACATGGTGTAACACTTTTTTAACTTCCTCCACAACACATCGGACTTTCTATTACCATATTACCTATCTATTGTTTTTTTCACTATTGCCACGTTTCCAGGACTCCTCGTGATGGAAACACAGATAAAAAAAAAAAAACTGTGAACACAACAAACCTTAGACAACCAAGAAGGCTGCTTTTGCTCAATCTCCTCAAGACTTGTCCCTCCTTCTCTCCCCACCAATCTGCATTTCCACATTTCTGTGCTTTGTTTTATCTCCAAGTGAAATCTTGTTACTCAGATAGTGGCCTTTTTGTATGTGGCCTATAAACAAAGAGAAGTGTCTATCAGCGCTTACACTAATTTCCTTTTTTGAACAATGACTTAATCAGTTTGGAACGGTGGGATGACTTTCAAAGACTTGATCCTAGAACAAACATCTATTCCTAGAGGAATGTTTTCTTTTTGTTTTCATTTTGTTTTTGTTCTGCAGAATTCCAAACTACACACAGATTCATCGGGTGTTTGGTGAATAGTTTTAATTTATTTGCTTTTATTGTTATTTTCTCTCCTCTTTTCCTCTTCTCTTTCTCAGTTTTTTTTCTGTGTCCTCACTATATGGCTGAAGGATATTTAAACAGTTAAGAATTGGACAAAAGAGTTCCTCAGACTGACCAATAGCTGCTGCTTTGATATATTTTAGTGGGTATAGAAATATATAAATATATATAATATATATAGTATATATGGAATATTGGTATTTATGTGCCAATATTTTATATATAATATATGACATATTGATGTTTTTTGTAAATAGTTCATATTTGTAATATTTTTCATCAGAAGCTTTGCTAGCGTTTTGTTTTGCCGGGTTTTTCTTTCTGGGTTTTTTATTTTTAATTCTCTTATTTTTATAGCCCCAGAAATCACACTAATCTACCATCAGTGCTCTCTGTGTCTTAGGCCTCCTGTCCCCCGTGAGTACTCTCGCTCCATGCGGATGGGAAAGGAGGAAGCCCCGAAATATTGTCAACTCACTGCATCATTTTTTTTATAAACCTTGTTCCCACTGAGAGCTGTCAATATTTAGAGGCAACTTTACTACTACAACAAAACAAAAAATGAAATAACCAAAAAAAAAAAAGAGCTTTATAAAAGGGGAATGAGGTCTTTCTAGGTGGAAGTGCACCTGATGTGTTTGTCTCCGTGTCTGCTGTCTCTCTGGTCAGATCACGCTGGAGCTGAGGTCTGTTAGTGTTTGTTATCACAGGTTTGTTATATCATTGTGAAGTTAGAGAGCGTGGAGAGCTTCGCCCGGTGATTGTACTTCCTTATGTTGGCGTAACAGCGATGGCTTTTTAGTTGTGTTGGTGCTGCTTGGATCAGGGCAGGGAGGGGAATTAACAACAGCTATCGGCCGAGTGCAGGTGAAGTGGAACAATGAGGCCCTCTTTTTTTTAACTTATTTTTTTGTCTGTTTTATGACCAGCACTAAACATCCTCATGATTTACATCAGAGAGCGGTAGCATTCTCTTCATCTGACCTGAGATCTGGCACAGGTCAGGACCTCAGTGTTAGACAGAAGGTTCTATTAAACTCACACATTGTGGTCCCATCACACTGACTACGTTTACTTGCACACTAACATGCCCTTATTTTTCAAAATAAGACAATATTCTAAATTTGATGTGGTCATGTGAACAGCATATCCCATTTGGGTATCCCATATGGGTAGCATATTCCAGTTAAAGACGTGGGATATGCTGGTATAATTCAGGTTTTAGGTGGTTTTTGGTCGTTAGCATTGTCACCTCACAGTAAGAGGTTTCGTAGTTCAAACCCTTCTGTTTGGAGTTTGCATGTTCTCCCCGTGTCAGCGTGGGTTTTCTCCGGGTACTCCGGCTTCCTCCCGCAGTCCAAAGGTTAATTGGTGACTCTAAATTGTACGTAGGTGTGAATGTGAGCGTTAATGGCTGTCTGTCTATGTATCAGCCCTGTGATAGTCTGGTGACCTGTCCAAGGTGTCTCGCCCAGTGTCAGCTGGGATAGGCTCCAGCCCCCCCACGACCCCCAACGGGATAAGCAGTTGAGGAAAATGAATGAGAATAAGGGCAAAAATCAGAGTAGTTTGTGCATGTAAACGTAGTCACTGTCATTCAGTTGGGTTCGCTCTGCACCACACGCACCACCCGCACACTCTCTGCCTCCTCACTCTTCCCGAGGCTTCCCATTGGCTGCCCAAGTCACTGCTCAAAATCAGGGCTGTTGGAAATTTCCACGTTTTGTGGTTAAGGGGCTGGAGAGAAATGCGGAAAGTTCCAACTGTGTTCAGAGTCCACAGCAGGTAATGGAGAGAGGGGCAGTCTCTCTCTCTCTCTCTCTGTGTCTCTCTGAGAGTGTGTGAGTGATTTGCTAATCCTATTATTCTCTCTGCTATCACATGCAGTTAGGCGGTCAGGACACGGTGTGCAGCAGCTATTTCACTCAGGTCTGACATTCCAGGATTTAGTTGGAACTGCTCGTTCCCTCACCCCCCCTCCACCCCCACCCACCCTCTGTTTTGCCTGCCTGCTGGCAAAGCTGATACCATCACCACACCCCATCAGATTCACAGCACACATGAAAGACTTTGTTTTTCCTATTTAGAAATTGAATATTTGAAGTTTGTTTCTCCTGCCGGGAATCAGAAACATTCCTGTCGACCAAATGGTCACACAAAGCTACAGAGAAGTTAGTCGTCCTCATTGCCGACATCTCGTCGTGTCTCTTAAGATCATTAATTCACTCTGACCTTCACTCAGAACCCAAAGGCCGTCAGAGTTTCACAGCAGATCCTCCGCTCCTCTCTCAGTGCAGTCAGTGACGTGGGAGGTGATTGTGAGCAGACTTTTTTTTTTTTTAATTTTTCTGGACACACAGACCGGTGTGGTTGCCAATCCAGCCGAACAGCATTCAGCACTTATAGTATAGCCAAAGTGTTGGCAGCTTTCTGTCAACAACCAGAACCCACAGAATCAGAGTCAGAGAAAGCAGAGAAGCTGCCTCCATATTTTACCAGTGCCTTCTCAAACCCAGAGCCACGTCCAGGCTAGTTACATCGGCTAGTAACACACACACTTACACACACACACACACACACACACACACACACACACACACACACAGGCCTCTGTGCTCTCTCTGTATTTCTTCACATGAGGCAGGAGAGGCGTAGAAATTGAAGCTGCATCTACATTTGTGTTTGTAAGATTACAACTTTGTTCTTAGCTGGAGAAGCAGAAGTCTATGGGGCAGGGTTTTTTTTATTATTATTATTTTATATTTTTGGTTTCAGCTTGTTGCCAGCGTAAGGTTTGAACGCTGACGTTCACCTCGTGCTTTGGCGGTGACACTGTGGATTGGCCAGAGTCTGTGCTGTTGTGCACTCAGAGGTGCCCGAGGTTATGATGTAGATTTTAGCTAATTATACAGAGGAACTACAATCTTGGGCTTTTGTACTTTGTAAATAATCTGTGACATAGTTTGGAAAATAAAAGCAGAAAAAAGGTATATTTAAAAAAAAAAAAAAAAAAAAAATCTGAAGCCCGTCAGTTTTACGTACATGACAGAAAAACGGTGGACCTCAGCTGTGTCGCAGTTCCACACTATGTACTAAAACTAAATTGTTATCTTAATACTGAACTGTTTTGGCAGTACATCTTTGAGTGTACTTAATTTCCCAGTACGAACACATTACATACTCAAAACCCAGTTAGAGTTAGTATGTAGTATGGAATCGGGACACAGCTCTCATCTCCACCTCGACCTAGGTTGCTTATCTTGTGGTGGTGTTCACACGCATATGCAATTTTTAATTAAGATGGTGCCCATATCTTTGAAATACCAGATATTTATTTTATTATGATCATTGTCATTGTATAAGAAGAACACAGTTAGCTTTTTAGTGGAGCGTTTTTGAGAGTGGAGCGATGTAAAAGCCTAGTTTGTTATTGTACAGGTGGAGTAGCTGGTGGCGAGCAGCAGGAGTTAGTTAGTTATTTAGTTAGTTAGTGAGTAAGTAATTGTCGTCGTCTTTGTGTTTTGGCCAGAGTCTACCTCAGTGCATATGGAGGAATCAGTCTAAAGAGCCTAAAATCATCCCCGTCAGTCTCTCAGTATCCCGTAAAGTCAAATAATATCACTTTCTCTAACATTACCAACACTGCTGATGAATTCCTTTCCCCCCTGTGGTGTATTAACTCCCTCTGCCTCCTCTCAGTTTTCTCTTCTTCTTGTGTCCCGGGGGAAGCTGCCATTGACCCCTGCAGTATGTGGATATTGTTGGGAGCATCATTTTTTTGCCCTTTTCTGTTGTTAAATGTCTTGAGTGTAAAGCTCCAGTCATCTGTGTAGAGTCTAGGGATATGATTATTGTCCCTCTCCTCATGATTTTTACCCTCAGCACTTATTAAATGTGGAACATGAGGCTGTAAATTGACTTTATCGACACACTATCCTTCTCATAGTTGCTATACAGTTTATAAAATTACTCACAAGAGGCCTCCCCCGGGCACTGGAAGAAGCAGCAAAGCTTTGTTGTGTGTGTGTGTGTTTGTGTGTGTTCCCCTTTTCCGCATACACCAATCATCTGGACTGTATGTAGTAGCGGCTGTACTGGTTTCTGGGGATGTGACATTAGCATGAGTCAAAAAAAGAGCGTCTCTTGACTGTGCATATCAGTGATCACCTACATGCAGCCACGGCTCAGCCCTGGACCCTCATGCTTTTTTAAAAAAAAAAAAAAAAAAAAAATCACATCTAGACTGAACCTGTTGTCTGGCAGAAAGCCCTACTCTTCTTCTTCTTCAGTCTGTCGATCTGTTTCTTTGTGGTCAAAACAGTTAGCTCCCACGTCTCCTCCAGTCCTTGTCGGTTGATTTGTCTGTTTCTCTGTTCTGATTTTTTTTGTTTTGTATGTATATTTTTTCTACTGTGAATATCAAGAGATGACCTTTATTTTCTGTCAATGCCATGGATCGGGTCTGTTTTGGCTGATCAGGACACTGATGTCTGGGCTGGTTAAAAAGTTTTAAAGAGGAGCCCCCCCCGCTCTGCAAAGGAAAAGAAAAAAAGCTGGACTGGGACAATCCTGTGTGCCATAAGAACTATTAAACAGACATGAAATCTAGATTGTAACTTTTTGTCTCAGGGAGGCGGCCTGATGCTTTGTGGTTGGAGGATAAAGAGGACGAGGAGGAAGAAGAGCTACCTACCTACCTTTTATCTACTCTGACTGAAGCGCAAGTTCTCAGCATCCTTGCAAAAAGCAAAATGGTGATGATAAGTCCAAGGACAAGTTTTCAACAACAAAAACCCAAACACCCTTTCTGAAACCCTTCTGCCCCCTTTGAAGATAATCAGGAATCCTCCTCTCTGTCTGGTGTGATATGGTTTGGACTGCCCTCTAGTGGTTGGATGGGAGTGTTGCAGGTCAGGGGTGGCAAAGCAAACAGGGCCATCGACCCATAGTGCCTTGCTCAGACTAACGGCCCGCCTGACCCCTCCCACCCAGTCCACTCCCCTCAGAGCAGAAACATGTCTCCACCAATCACTAAAGAGGATTTTCCACCTCCAAACATGAAATGAAAACACAGAAATTATGTTTTTACACACGCTGTGTTGTTTAGTTGTAACTGCAGAGAGAAACCTTCTCACTGCTCGGTGGGTAAATACTGTAATTTGGATTATGACTGATGATTTTTACCAAAAAAAGAAGAAAAAGAACCCATGTTGAACTTGTGTCTCTACTCTGCTAAGCTCTGGCTTGCTTTGTGCATGAAAAATGAATTATCTATACCAGCAGATAGCTTAATAATTTGATGCTTATTGATTTTACTTTTCATCATCAGTCTGTTTTGACAGCCCCAAATGCACATGCAAAAACCCCGTGATTAGCAACAGGTGATTGCATTACACTTTGGGGATTTCCATATGAAATGCATTCAGTTGTTCCTTGATTCTGAAAATGAATAAATGAACTGATTAATAAGCTCTTAACTGTAAATAGCAACAGATCCTCGGCCCCCCCTGGGAAACGAAAGCACTTGATTTTTAGGGAAGTTTAGGTTTGTTTTGTTGAACTCTGATGACCTGAAACGCGGTTGGACAGAGCATGCTAGTGACGCAGCGCAGGGTGAGAACAAAGCATTGTATGTATTATTGTTTTGTTTTAAAGAAAAGAAAAAAGTATTACATTTTAGAGATGTTGATTTCTATTTTTTTTAGCCAAAGTATGGAGGGCAAATACAATTACTTTTTCTGACTGTAAACTTTTACTACTCTTGTACATTATGAATTTAACATTGTTATCAATGTGTATATAACTTTTTTTCTAAATTTAAAGATAGCTTGTTTTTTGTTTTGATTTTTTTTTTTTTTTTTTCATGACACAACCCACTACACAGAAAAAGAGCTGAGTCAAGTCTGTCGATGTATTTAACAGGAGCAGCACAACTCCGGTCTGAGGGCTTATTAAGCCTGTGTAACAAGACATAAAAACAGTATGTGGCCTGAAAACGTTTCGCAAACGAACCCTGCTCTTAAAAACCGATGCATGTTCTGAATGTCGTCATGCATTTCAACCACCCCACCCCCACCCACAGCAGCATGTCACCCATAAAGCCTTTCTTGTGTCACAAATACGTCACCTATCACAGATGTTGTTGTATGAAATCGTTTCTGACTGAAGACGTGTGTTAAGTTTGCAAATGTTTTTGGTTTTTTTTTTTTTCCTTTTTTTTGTGTATGTGAAAAACTGGAAAAGACCACTGCACATCCTTTTGAAGAAGAGGAAACACGAGTGATAAAATCCTGAATAAGCTAAAAAAAAAAAAAAAAAAAACTTTATTGATGGTTCAACAACCATACATCTTTAAGTTTAGACTGTAAAGCTGGAGGTGTTAGAGTAATAGACATTTGGGGGGATACACTTATTTGCCTTCTTGCTGAGAGTTAGATGAGAAGATTGATACATGGTAAATAAATAAGCTGCAACCAGCTGCGTTAGCTTTAGCTTAGCACAAGGAATAGAAACAGATGTAAACAGCTACTGTGGTTTTGCCCGACAGTTATAAAATCCGCCTAACGACACCTCTAATGCTCATTAATTATGTAGCCGTGGCAATCACCAGATATTATACGATATGATATGATACGATACAGTATGATATGATTCAATACCGTCACGATACTTAAGCCATGATAAAATATTATTGTGATTTTTAAGCCATTTTTGTGATATGCTGAGTATTGCAATAACATAATGTGATTAATTATTTTTTAAGTTGGAAATTATGTCCGCAGAGGAAACCTTTATCAACATCTCTTTTATCTAAAATGTTTTCAGACTTAATGTCACTTCTATATCTTTTGTTGCCGAACACATGTACCTACTAGACTGAAAAAGCTTTTTTTTATTTCAGAAGGCCAGCAAAAGTTCAATTTGTATTCGCAATTTCAATAATTTAGATAATAATAAAAGAAACAATACTTGCTGTCCATGTATCGATACAATATTGGCATGTAAAATATTGCAATACTATGCTGTATCAATTCTTTCCCCCACTCCCGCCTTTACCACACTATATGTTGTTTATTTATTCTGTAAAAAAAAAATATGTCGACTGGAAGCAGCAACTTCCTGTTGTATCCAGTTGTTTCCTGGCATCGGATCCTGACCAAGAAGTTTACTGGCACGTCTTTTTAAGTTTTGTTCTTGTCCAGATAAAACAAAGGAGATATCACATGTCATTTAGGGAGCTTTAAATGTGCTGTTATCATTGGACAGAGCAAAGCTAGCTGTGCTAAGCTAAGCTAACTAGCCGCTAGTTGTAGCCTTCAGATGTTATGTAGCATCGTTCTTTTCATCTAACTCTCCGCCAGTAAGTGAAGAAGCATATTTCCCAAATTGTCGAACCTGCTCCTTTAAAGGAGGCTCAGCGTAAAGGTGAAACACCTTCAGCTATGAATGAATTAAGTACTGTCTGTCAGTAGTGTGATGATGAACTGTTCATATTTGTGTTATTGATTAGGGAGAGAGACGCCATTGTTTAAAGATAGACAGTGGGCGTTGCAGGTGTGATGACCCTGTTGACAAATCCGAGGTAGAGCTGCCTCTTCTTTTCGTTTAAAGACCCATCTGTCGGTCCAGTGGTCTGCTCCAGTTTACACACCAGTACCTTATATTTATCTCTATCCTGTTCCCTGTGCTGTACGTCGTTTAAATCAATGGAGTTGTGTCCGTGTCGTCCTCTGTTGAAGTCTTTACCACGGCTTTCTTTGTCTCTGATCGCTGCTCCTCCTCTTCCTCTTCTGTGTCCTTCAAGTCTTTTCTCTCCTCAGTGCACATAGGTGGTCCCCAGAATGCTGTGTGTAGTCTTGCAGGATACCTCTTTATTAATGTCATTTATTGCCGATGAATATGCTGATGTATTAATTTTTTGGGATATGTTGTGTAAACATTATGTTGAGACATCGTTGCAGACAGCAGGTGTATATGTGTGTATGTACAGTCCAAAAAAAACCAATCCCAAAACCCGCAACCCACAGAGATCGCTTCATCCATCACACTGGATCCAAATGTGCCATTATCTTTATGTATCACATATATCGACATATTGAAAACACACACACACACATACACACACACAGAAATACATGCATATTGTACAGGATCAAAAATGTGCCATGACTAAATGAACGCTTGACAATTTATTTTTTCTATGTTTTCAAAGGAGAGCCAAGTAGTGACATGTACAGAAAATGTTGCAATGATATGAAAATAAAAATCTTGCTGTGTGTAAATTATTCAACAATTAACTGTTTATATTAAAATTATGAATAAAATTATTGGAGAATATGTGTCTTCTCGTGCTGCTTGATTATGGACTGAGGCAGGTACTTACCTTTTAGCTTTTTAGCTTTTCCATATACCACCACGAGTAACTTTTCATTCCACTGATAAAGACTGAAGATGCTGTTGAAAGCTCTGGAATAAGAATAAATAAATTAGTGGAACTTGAGTTAAAATTACAAAGCAGATTTTTCCAGGTTCTCTACTTTAGAACAAAAAAAAGGGAACACTTAAATCACACATCACATATGAGAACAAAATGACACAACAATGGTCAATGGAAACCAAAATCATCAACTGACTCAGTGCTGGACTCGAAATCACACCGATAAAGTGTGTACAGCCCCCGTGTGTCGGTATACACTCCAGACAACGTCTGGGCATGCTGCTGATGAGTCGGTGGATGCTGTCCAGGGGGATCAGTGAGCTCCTACACAGTCTGTGGCTGTACTTGGTATCCCATAGTTGCTCAATTAGATTTAGGTCAGGGGAAAGAGAGGGCCAGTCAATGGCATCAATGCCTTCATCATCCAGGAACTGCTTGACACATTCTGGCCACATGAGGCCGGCCATTGTCCTGCACCAGGAGGAACCCAGGGCCCACTGCACCAGCGTACGGTCTGACAACCACTATGAGGATTTCATCCTGGTACCTAACAGCAGTCAGGGTAGAGTTGGCTATGACATGGAAACCAGTCACAGTGGATGATGTTAGAGGAAGCATAACGTTCATCTTCAGACTCTTTCATGTCTGTCACATGTGCTCGGTGTGAACCTGTTCTCATCTGTGAAGAGAACAGAGCATCAGTGGTGGACCTGCCAATCTTGTGGTCTCTGGGGAGTGCCAATTGCGCTGCGCGGTGCTGTGCTGTGAGCACAGGTCCCACTAGAGCAGTGGTTCCCAACTGGTGGGTCACGGGTCCAGTCTGAATGGACCATAAGTGACATGTGAACATGTCAAATTTGGAAAAAACACACTTTATTTTGAAGAACAGTAACGTTCCAGCACAGGGCTTTTATTTTGAAGTGCTGTTTTTTGGTGTAGAGTGAGTGACTACAAACAGCTACTTGACAGAGACAGCGAACTAGTTTGATGACATGTCCAAACACAAGTGAAACTGAATGTATTAAACTGTGTGGACCTTGAACAAATGGCTAAGGAGATAATCTGGACCCTGTGGCATGCCATCCTCATGCAGTCTGTTTCTGACAGTTTGGTCAGAAACATGCACACCAGTAGCCTGCTGGAGGTCATTTTGTAGGGCTCTGGCAGCGCTCCTCCTGTTCCTCCTCACACAAAGGAGCAGATACCGGTCCTGCTGCTGGGTTGATGCCCTTCTACGGCCCTGTCCAGCTCTCCTCATCGAACAGCCGGTCTCCTGGTGTCTCCTCCATGCTCTTGAGACTGTGCTGGGAGACACATCAAACCTTCTTGTGACCGCACGTATGGATGTGCCATCCTGGAGGAGCTGGACTACCTGTGCAACCTGATTGGGCTGCAGGTACCGCTTCATGCTACCAGTAGTGACAAGGACACTAGCAGAACACAACACTAGACAAGAACCAGTCAGGAAGGATAAGGAGAGAGCAACTGTCTGTGGCCACCACATGAAAAACCATTTCCTTTTTGGGGGTTGTCTTGTTTTTGCCTCTCCATTGCACCTGTTGTCACTTTCATTTGCAGCAAAGCAGGTGAAACTGATTAACCATTACCTGTGCTTCCTACATTAACAGATTGATACCCCTGCTTTTTTCTCTCCACATTCGCACATCATTACCAGCTTTAGCCAAAGACCTTGTCTTGCTCAGAGACATCTTGACAGGAACTGAGAGAGAAGGTTGGTGTTTCTTCTTCACACTTATTGCCCAGATTTTCTCACTTCACAGTCAAAGATTCAAACCTGCTCCCTGTCATTTTAATTCTCTTACATGAATGATGCAGTTGCAAAAGAAAAAATGACATCATCACATAAATTGTCAATTTTTTTTTGCAGAATCACTATGACTGACCTTTTTGAAATTATGACACACTTTGCAGATGTTTCCTTCACAAGCCTTCAGCCTCGTCACTGCTTGTGAGCCGTGTTTCGGGGAAAACATCAGGCCTGGCAGCTCAGTCACATGAGCTCCAGTGTTCATTCACACACTACAGCACGATCTCAAAGCAAAAGATGACGAGCAGAGGTACAGAATGCATGGACGCGCAATTCTGATAAAGTCGTGCTCTGAGTTAAACCACTATAAACGCAGCCAGTTCCTCCTAACCCAGTTTCTCAGGGCTGTGCAGGGGGAGCACACAGCTGCAACACATGAACAGACTCTGAATCATGCATGCACTGCCTTTAGTTTAATGTGTGCTGTTAACACAAATACTTTAATTTGTATTTGTCTGTGAGGTCAGAACAAAGGTTTATTGTGTATAGGTCACTCATTGTCAGCAGAAGACTTTAACACTTCTGCTGTAATGTGTGAGCTGCCACCATACGTTTCAGAGCAGCAGCGATGTGTGAAACTGTACGTGTGGGCCACTCAGCAGCACTTTGTTCTCAGCTGCACAGAACAAGAAAAAAGAGGAAGCAGGGTAGAGATCCTGTGGCTGGCTGCTGGCTCTGTGCAGTCAGTGTGAGGGCCACCCAACGCTCACACACACAACACAGTCAGACCTGAAGGACTTTAAACCATCTTTTCTGCCTTGTTTTGTCAAACAAACAGGGCTCACATGCTGCCATCTGTCACCCGTCATCAAATGTAAGTAGAGTTTATGTTGCTTTTCTGACTTTGACAGTGATCTGCACATCTGGGCCCAACTCTGTACTTGTGTTTGTCTCTGGATCGTTTGAAATGTGAGGTGTTTTTCTGCAGCAGAGTTCTTGTTTTAGCTCATTTCTACTCACCGTCTCCGTGCCAGTGCTCTGCTTCCTCTATCTGTGGGAAAGTAAGAAGACTTTTCCACTTGATGTGCAGTGAGCTGAACTTGACAGTCATCCGTACTTACACTTGCGCAAATTAAGAAGCACAATGGTTGCAACAATTGTCAGGGCTCTGTGTCTGCATTTCTGGAGCAGTTAGAGAAACTCCCCTCTATCTCTGCTGTGTGCCGATCGTTCCTCTTCACAGTTTATTTCAGCTTTTTAACAGACATTTGTTTCACGTCTTCCCAGAAGGTGTGGTGGTTTGTGCCACTGTGACTCAGAATAAGAAAAAAAAAAACTGCATGTATCGTTGCCCTATAGTTTCGTTGCATGTACTTCCTTCTCTTTTTCTGTTTCTGCCTTATTTCCCCTAAAACAATGGCATCATTAAACTGATTTAGATTAGTAAAACATGCTTTTTCAAGGCATTTAACTTGTGCTGAGCAAGATCTTAGACTATTAGCTCCCTTTACTACCCCTCTGCCCTCTCCTGTGTCACCCAAAACCCCATTTCTGATCATCTGGAGACCTAAAATATCTACAGTGAAGAAACTAGAAGCGTGTATAAGTTGAGTTTCGTCAAAAAAAAAAATATGCATGCATTTTCAGCTGCAGTTGGTCCCAAAGTGAAAACCAAAAGCTTAAAATCTTTTTAAAGTACCTCTAAACTGAATTACAAAGAATTTAAAATATTTCAGCATATCCAAAGCAGTTACGCCTCCTTTTCTCTTCTCACCATCACCTCTGTTTGCTTTCCTGCTCTTTTCCTGGCTCCACTGGAGTCTTTGCAGAGGTAATCCCCAACCAGCAGCTCCCTGTTCCTTCTCCCGGACTCTCTCTTTCTCTCGACTCCCCTCCCTCCGTCCCTCCTCTCTCCTCCTGCCCTCTCCTCTCTTCCCCCCTCCTCCTCCTCCTCTTCCTCTCACTGGGTGCCAGAGCTCCAGTGTGAGCGAGCTCCAGTTCCAGCTGGCCTCCCCACTGTGCTGCTCGTATGGCGGACTCTCCTCTTAACAACTCCTGGCCCTCCTTCTCCAAACTCTGGATGAAGAGATGGTCCTTCAAGAGAGGTACTGCTTTTACTTTTAGATTTACACTCCAGGTGTTTTTTGTTTGTTTGTTTGTTGGGTGACACTGAGAGGGTGAGTAGGGGTCGTGGACAGGTCTGGATGTGACCATAGGAGGATGTCATGGCCTGTTGTTTACAGTTTTGACCTGGTTGGGGCTTGTGGTGAGTGACGGTTGCAGTGTATCAGATAAGAGCTTTTTGTTACAGAGTTCAGTGAGTCATTTCTAACCTGGTGCATTGTTTAAAATGTGAGAATGCGCAAATGTCACCATGCATCTTCATCTTAGTTTGATGCTACTGACTGTAGTGCTGCCACTGTGACCTGTAGAGCCTGGACGAAGGGTTTTTAAAATGATATTTGGTGTAGAATTGGTGTGATTTTACAGTTTTACAAGTAAATCCATTAAGAACTTGAATTCACTGAGACAAGAGGAGCTTCACACACACTACAGACACTACAACAACTCATATTTTTGCGTTCATGCTTCTCCGTAAAGCGCAGAGCTTGAATTATTTCATGCTGTCTGTTCCCATGCTGTTATCTTCAGAGGAATATGATGGGGTTTTTTTTCAAGACATAAAAAAGCCGTGTGGGACGCTTCCATTTTGCTTCAGCCGTGGTGCCTGTGTAGCTCGGCGCTTTGAAACAGTAGTCGGACGGATTTCTGATCAAAGGGGATCTGTGAGATGACAGCTGTTTTGATGTGCGCTTCGACCTTAGATCTAACAGCCTCTGTGTTCTGTTTTCACCTGCACACAGCATCTGACACACACACACACACACACACACACACACACACACACACACACAGTCCGTGAATCATCCGAATTCTGATTGGTCACAGTGACCGTAATCCAAACACTTGTTTGAAGTAATTAATAATATATTTATGTTTGTGTTTGTGTATTTTGAGTTACAAGTGTGCTTTTTATCTTGTCATCTGTGGTTTTGTAGTTTGGTAATATATCGGCTCTGTGTGTGTGTGTGTGTGTGTGTGTGTGTGTGTGTGTGTGTGTCATCAGACTGACCATACATAAAAAGGTGTTTATTGTACCCGTGTCTCGTGTTGGACGCAAACCCGTGTTGAAAACACATCAGTAGACATGAGTGTGTCTTCACTAAATCTGAGAGCTTTGTCATAAACTCATTGTGCACATTGTAAATAATCAACTGACTGTGTCACATGATGCCTGAGTTCCTCGTGTGATTGTCATGTAGATTTGCAAACATACATACAGTACGCTTTGTGGTCATGTGCCCTCATTTCCTTTTTCCTTCATAACATTTGCTCAACTGTCTTCCTTTTCACGAAACCCATCAAACACAAACAGAGTGCACACACTGCGGCACACCCATCTGTCATTTACATTCTGCATGATGAAAATTACATCTCTCATATAGGACTGTACATAAACATACTCATTATATAGAACTACAGTATTTTTATAGATTGAAGTTTATGTTTTCCTTCAGTTTGAACAAAACACTAAACTGTGATCATTTTAAGGAACAAGATAAGAACATTTCTGCACCACTGAGACTTTTATCAATAGTTTTGTCACAAGAACAGTCCTCACAAATATGGTTTTACCTTTTTCCACTTAAAGGTCCAGTGTGTAGGATTTAGGGGATGTATTGGCAGGAATATGAAAAGTATGTTTTCTTTAGTGTATAATTGCCTGAAATTAAGAATCTTAGAATGAACCATTTATATCTATACAAGGAAAGGGTCCTCCTCTATGGAGTCGGCCATGTTTCACCACTTTGTTTCCGCAGTAGCCCAGAATGAACAAACCAAACACTGGCTCTAGATTTCGCGATGGCCACAACAAGCTTTTTTTTTTTATGTGAAACTGCTTTATTCAGTGTTGTTACTGGCTTAAATCACCTGCTCTGTTTGTTTTGGAGAGGAAGAGACCTCTATGGATAATTCAGCTCTCGTTATAAACCTCCTGAACATCTGGATCTTAAGTTATCAGAGAAAAAAAGTCAGCACACATTAGCAGGTGCTGGGCTAATGGCTCATCTCCGGCATACCCAACGGTTTTGGAGAAATGCAGATTTTTTTTTTTTCAAAGTGAAACTGATTTTTTCAGCATTTAAATCACATGGGGTCTCATTTCTAAAACAGTGCATAGGATCCATACTAAAAATATACATACAGACAAAAGCCAAAAATGGCGTACACCAAAAAATATTCGACAATTTCTACAATCGAACTTCCACTCTGCCATCTGTGTCACCAATTTCCCATTTCCAAAATGTTCGTAAGCATGAGTCCAAGTTTCTCCAATCAAGTCAGTTTTTATACATCACAACTCTTGTGTGTACACAATGTTTATAAATGAGAGTCCATTTGATTTGTGAGAGGAAGAGACCTCTGTGGATAATTTGGCTCGGGGTCAAAACCTCCAAACAATGAACAATATGTGACACCTCATCACATAGTGACATTTGGTCATGGACTTGCCACGTCCACGTATGACGTGCAAGGTACCCTGGGTGCGTTGGGTGCTGACGTTCTGGGACACCATGTCAAGTTTTGCCTGTTACATGCATTGTCTTCTTTCAAAATACAGTTCAGTTTTCACAGGAAATTTACTGTTTACATACAGCCTCTTTCAAAATAAGTACCCTATGGTGATACAGCAACGTGAATTCATGTTTTTTTTCCTCCAATAACTAACACACGTGGTTGGGTTTAGTCAACAATAGCACAGATTTTGGCTTCAGAATTTTACGGGACACAAACACTGCTCTCCCAGGTGAAAGTCAGTGTTTGTTGGACCCATCCACCACCCCTCCAACCTACCCTTCTTGGACTTTCGTTGCCTTAACTTTTGTTCTTGTCCTGCCATGTTTCCCTCTAAAACCGTTAAACAGCCAATTGCCGTTAAACTAGAACAGCAATTGGCTGTGTATCATGCCGGCGTTAAGGGACGGTTTTTGTCATCAGTGTCTGACGCCGCAAGTAGTCGCCCAAGTGCTGGATTTCAACAACTTCGGAGTGAGACCGCCAGATGCCCCTAAATCCCCCTAACTCCTCATGAATTCAGTATGATAGCTGATATATTACAGGGCAAGTCAAGTTAATTTCACGTAAAAAGCCAAAATCAAACCTAAGATAAGGAAAGAATCCACAGAAGCCATTAAACGGAGTAGAGACATTACAGTTGGGGAATCACATTGCAGAGACAGAGGAACAATATTAAACAGATAAATAATAAAAAGTACATGACGTACTGAGGTGTTAATGTAATTTGGTGATTTATTTGTTTGTAATAGTCGTTAGTTTTAGTAGCAGACCACCCTTTGTTATGTGGAGCCAAACTGTGGGGAAAACAGCTGACTATGACAGTGCCAAAACGGTTATGGAGACACACACACACACACACACACACACACACACACACCTGAGCACACACTCTCACACACAGATGCACACACTGATGCTTCATCCTTGTGTGATGTATTAGCAGATATGAGAGGCCAACCATAAAAGGCTACAGCAGCACTACAAGACAGCATCAAGCAGCCGCTGCAGTGTCTGTACCGAGTGTCTGAGTTTACACTTAACATGAGTGGGATTTGGACGCAAACAAATTCTCCCTCCGGCGGGGACACTGCCATCCCCACAGCCTCAGGCAGTGATTTAGTAATATAGAAAATAGATCTACACTGTATCTGTCTGTGTGTTTATGTGAGAGCATCTCTGGCTGTAGAAGAAGAGGGGAGTGGATGCTGCTGGTTTATAGCAGGACATGGTGCAGGACTCTGAGTGTGGCCCGCACACTGAACAACACTACCTGAGGTCAGGGAGTGAGCCGCACAATACAGTCTTCACACACTCAGACACTATAATTTTAAAAGAATTGAAATTATCTGCAAGAAAAGCTATGAACGTCTCTAACTTTTAGTTGTGTTGCAGTTAGATAGCAAGGTCTGCTGATGCCTTGTAGATGTCACAGACGACCATCTGAGCTTTTCATATAACTAAGGGATTGGAAGCAGCAGGAGCATACAGGATATGCCCATGATCCAAGCTACTGCAGACAGCATAATACAGTAGATTATATCTTTCCAGTTCTTAAAGGAATACTTCACCCTCATGATGACCATTTGATATTCAGCTGAATTTGGGAGGAAAATTCTTTTTCTCACGTCTACACAGTGAACGAGGAATCCAAAAACAGAAAAAAGTCTTGATGAATTGAAGTGAGTGGGGCTGCGTTTGACAACAGCAAAACTTTATTAAAACATCCGCTAACAAACTCTCACACAGCTTGTGCAGTATAATCCAACTCTCATGTACGGTCTCACACATGGACACATAGTGCGCCCGCACTGTTTATGGAGAAGTGTTTTGAATATTAAGGTTTGAGTGAAAATGCAGTGTTTGGAAAGAAGTGAGCACACGACTGGTTAAATGAAACTTGGATTATACTGCACGAGTTTGTAAATGGATGTTTTGATATACCGTAAAACCAAACACATTCTCACTCGGACCTCGTCACATATCGTCGTTAGGTCGTGGACCTTCTGTGTCCACATATGACATGAATGATACCCTGGGTTCATTGGTTGTTGATGTTCCAGTCTTCTTTCAAAATACACTTCAGTTTTCACAGGAAATTTACTGTTTACATACAGTCTCTTTCAAAATAAACACACTGCGAATGTACAACGTATCGAATTGATGTTCTTTTTTTCCACCAACAACTAATACGTGGTTAGGTTTAGGAAAAAAGAATGGGGTTTGGCTTTATAATCTTATTGGACGGTCGGTGTTTGTCGGCCCTGTCCATCACCCCTCCCACCCGCACTACACTGACTTTTGCCACTTTGACTTTTGTTCTTGGCCCACCAAGTTTCCTCCTTAACACCGCTGAGTGCTGTGAAAATATAACTGCGACCGGTCGCGTATCATGCCGACGTTAAAGGACGGCTTTTTTCACCAGTGTCTGATGCTGCAAGTCACTGCCCAAGCGCCGGATTTTGACGACTTTGAGTGAGACCGGATTGGTAAAACTGCAATTAGTAGCCCAGGCTATTATTTGCTTAAGTCACCGAACTTAACAGGCCTATATTAGGGAGAGGCCTTTAATTCTTTTACATGAAACTGTTGCTCAGTTAAGATGGGAAATACAATTAAATTGTTTATTTGAACCAGGATGGATATTACTTGTATAAAAATGAGGCTTCGAATAACATCAATTACAAATCATTCATTTAATCTAACTCTGACGGACAGAGCCCAGACAGAGAGAGTGTTATGATACTCATTTCATGGCACTTGAGGATTACAAAACTCGTTATATGACACAACACCACTTTATCCTGATAAAACAAAATCTATAACTTGGATGAATTTTTATGCAAAAACTTTGTGATTCTTTTGATCGTTGGATCTAAAGAAATTTGAATAACTTACCGGGTAATCAAGGGATGGACACACATTCTGACTTTAAGACAGCTTCAGGGGAAGTGAGTCACCACTTATTTTTCATCATGCCAGTAAATCTGGATGAATTGCTGTCTTCTGTGGTGTTCATGGTTTCAGTTAAATGAACTGAACTACTGAGGGCGTGCAAGACGGCAGCAAGCAAGAACTACAGCAGAGAAAGAACCATATTTAAAATGAGGAGCAGTAAGATGATAGGCTGACAGAGAAGGTGTGTCACTGTGCTGTTGGCTGATTGTGAATCAAATGATGACACAATTAACCTACTCAGACAATGCCACCTAGAGATAGTGAATGAGCATACGTGCAACAAATGAATGGCAGGGTGAGAAAGAAACTTACAGACTGAGCATGAAAAATATTTTCTTCCTTACTGAACTTTAGCTAGAGCTTCATTAGCAGCTAGCTGATGAACATAGTGAAGCATTTAGCTACGAGAGAGCAAAACATATCTCTCAGGAGGTGGTGGAGACCAAAAACTGAGCTAAATGGAGAGCAAGTACTATACTAATGCTGCTCCATGTCTTCTGGATGTATAAACAACAAGAGAAACTCAGAGGAAAATTGCTATGCCAGAGAGTCAGTTCACCCTTCCTTACACGACATGAAGAGCCTTAGCGGCAGCAGGTTACCTGTTTACACTGGTCATGTTAAATCAGAGAATGAACCTTCACAGGGGAACAGAAACAGAGCAAAATCTATTCAAGGAGAGTTGAGTCAGGTCCTGTGGAGCCAGGCTGGCTTAGGGTAAGACTCAGGTTCACAGGAGGCGTCCCTTATGAAATGGGGCTTATGTAACCTGTCGTAGCTGCGGCTCTCCCCTCCTCAGATGGGCATGGTGTGGCTGAAACCCTAACAGTGAACATGACACACTCAGACGCCTTAACAGTCTTTTCAGACACCAGGCTACACAGACACATTTGTTTTTGATTAATGTAAAATGTAAGAAATGTCACAATTACATTTCTTACCTCAAATATGTGAAACCAAACTCCACATGTGCCTCTGGGCTGTATGTTTCCTTCATATGGCATGTATTTACTATAGTATATTACATTATTTACCACAGGCAAGCAGCTTCCCAGGCCGCTGAAAGCTCAGCGAGGGAATAATCTCCAGCTCTCCACCACTGACATGGAGACTAATGCTGGCTCTCTGAGCAGTTTGTGGTGATGACAGTGGTTTGTGGCATCATGTGAATCCAGGAATCTGTTTATGCAATGGAAATGTAAAGGAGCTTTCAGTGAGCGGCAGGAGCAAGAGACTGCAACTGAGCTTTTCCTCCATCATACACAAGATTGCTTAAAGTGATTACACAGGTGTTGTGCAGCTGTTGAAAGCAGCTGCATCTGCCTTTATCTGTGTTCCTTTTCTCCTCATGGCACTGTTTGTTGACGTTATTGAGGAATTTTGGGGAATTGTTTATAACTCGCAAACATCACATCCATTATCTTTCAGCATCAGAGTGCAAGCCATGTAGTCAGCCCTGTGAGCCTCCCAGTACCCAGCTCAGTGTCCTGCCTCATGCTGCCAGCGGGACGGGATCTTCCTCCTCTCTTTCCCCTGCCTCCATCGCTGAGGATATCTTCTTTGGTAGCACCAATAAAGACCAGGTAAAGCTCTTTAGTCTTGAGTTGGATCCTTATTATTTTCAATATTTTTCCTTCCTTTTTTAGCCATGCTGGCAGCCCGGCTCTTGGGACGGCAATGCCTGTCAGACTTAAATATCTCAACAACTATTGGAGGGATTACGGTTCCCACATGATGAATCCTCACGACTTGACTTTTCATTTAACACCACCATAAGATGTACATTTTTGTTATTTTTTTTAAATTGAAAAATCTGTCCATCAGTAAATGGTTTTATTACTGCAGGAAGAGTTGTTTTAAGGTACTGGAAAAATACAACACCCCCCAGAATTTACTGAATGGCTCAGACGTATGACTGAAGCTTCCTATTAGCTGAGGTCTGGGATAACTTCTTTATATTTATTAAGAGCTCATGACATTGAAGTACATATGGGTGCATCTGTGAAATATTTTTGTTGTTGTTGTATTTGACAGTCTTTCTGCTTTTGTTTTTGATTATTTTATAAGTCATCTATTTAAAAGAAAATCAATAAAAAATTAAATGACAAAACTGTCCAAAACTACTGGACACATTGCTGTAACTTGTGGTTCAGACATTCATGTCCTAAGAGGATGAACTGTATTAAATTTGATCTTCCATCATAAGGTCATATTTTAAGTTTTTGACCACCCTGATTGTGACGTTGGGTGACCAAATTCAATGTCATCACAGAATACTGATGATAGGTGACACTGATATTTTGTTAGTTTAAAGTTGTTTTAAGTTTTAGAAACCAAATGTCTTCCAAACATTTCGTGCCAATGTTATCTTGAAGTTGAATAATGACATTTAGTCTTTATGTATAGAGACCAAAACCCAACCTCTGCAAAACATCTTTAGGTTTAACTCCACACATGTGAAATTCTAACATTGTCAGACGTAAAATATCGTCAACTCAATTTTCAGTCCAACCAAAATTTAACATCCAATGAAAAGTTCCAACTTCTTTCTGACAACATATAGGCCTAGACATCCGGTGCTTGGCAAGTACCTGTGAAGCTAACGACATTCCCTTCAACCTTGGCCCTCCTTTGTGTTTCGAGCTAATTAGCAAATGTTAGCATGCTAACCTTCTTAAATAAGATGGCAAATATGGAAAACATTACATCTGTCAAACATGTTAGCATGTTAGCAACTATGATTCCATGTGCATTTCTTTTATTTTGATGACATTTTGGCTCTTTGGGCCTTCTTCAGTATCTTAAAAAAAAGGCCCAAAGGCCAAAAAGTCATGCTAGCAGCCTAGCTTAACACTTGTTTTCTACAATCAAGTCTGCTGCCAGTGATCAGCACCTCATTATAATTCTTGGTGTGCATGACTTTTTTATTCTAAGCAATGTTAGCATTGTCACTGTGAGCATGTTAGCATTAAGCTAACGCAGTGCTGCTAGCATGGCTATAGACCTAATTGAGAATTTCTTTGAATTGGGGCTGATGTTAACGATATATTTTTCTAAATTTCGTCTCTGTAACCCATGTCTATCCTATTTCTTGGCTCTCTTCTTGCAGGATACATGTTCAGTAGTCAGTGACTACGACTGCCCCTGTGTGGAGGTGAGCAGCAGTGTGGAGGACCTGCTGGCCTTCAGCTCTTCTCTCAGAGACTCGGAGTACTTTAAAGACCTGGAGGGAGGGATACCGGCTTCACAGTCCGCTGCATCCACAGTATCAACAGTCCCAGAGAGTAAAACCCTATCAGTTGGCCTGCAGGTGTCCCTAAACACAGACAGTCCTTCCATCAATCAGCCTGTACAGACTTCTTTAGATTACCCCCCTCAGGTCAATGCGCCATCTCCCCCCTACTTTTTACACCCTGCAGAGGAACCTCATCAAAACTTTGTGGTCACTCAGCTTCGTCCGAAGTTACTGCCGGATTGTATCATTGACAGCAGTGATACGTCAGACCCTGCCGTAGGGCTCAGCTTGACAATTAATCTGAATGGACTATTGGGATCAATGGAAACAACCAAAGGAATATCAGGATCAGAGGAAGTAAAGGAGCAACCCTCTATGGATTTCGATGGAGAGGCAGACCTGGATAGCTTTCCTATTCTGGTCAGGTCCATGTCAACGTCTCGGAGGCACAGCTGGGGTGTCCCTGTGTCCCCCATTACCCTGGGGAGGAGGTAAGACGGATGATAGATAGAGAAGGATAGACAGAAAGAAAGGGAGAAATCTCATAAGGATAAATAAATATAATTACGGTCTTTCATATGTTCTTACCTGATAAGTTAAGTTCATTGTTACTCTCAAAAACAACAACACAAAACACCTTGCTGTGCTCTTAAGCTGAACTCAGTGTTTCTGGTGGTTAGTTGGTTGTTCTTTCACATCTTCTTAAATAATGCAGGCTACTTCAGGGTGTGAATATGAACAGTGCACCAAAATACCAAATGAAAAACAAAACTGAAAAACAACACAAAAATAAACCATGGTCACAGAGTGTCTTGCTCAAGAGTTTTGTTTGGTTAGACTAGATTTCACTGCCTGGTGAACCCTCCACTGTGTCTCTGTGTTTGTTGCTATGCTGTGCTGCCAGACTGAGCCTGGATACCATGGCCATGGACAGCGATGGGGAGAGAGAGGACGATGATGAGGAGGAGGGACAGAAAAGTCTCTTCCAGTCTACCCAGCAGCAGACCTACAGCTGCACAGCGTATCCTGAAGACGAGACAGACGGCCCCAGGCTGAAGGTCCCCTGTCCAAGAGCCAGGGTCACTAGCATGGTAAAAAGCAGCAGTGACACATTGTGCATATTATTGTCCGCAAATCTCATCTCAAGACCAAAACTTACTGGTTTCCCCCTAAGACATACATCCTTTAAAAGTAGCTGTCAGTCTGTGGGGAGATTAAAATGTATCAGCCATTGATATTTCTCTAGAACTTAATGTTGCTGTAGGCCACAGAAGTGGTCTAATAATGCTAGCTAATGTTAGCGAGGTGGGTTGCTGCTACCCAGGTTTTGTGCCATACTAGCGTAATGCATAGGGTTACAAATTATATTCACAAGATATTGCATTACTAATTGGTAAAACAAATTTCAACATATCAAATGTGAATGAAAAATACTTATTTGTATTATTATTATTATTATTATGGGAAAAATACCTGAATATAATATCACGTATTTATCACAAATATGCATGTCAGTATTTGTTATGAGTGGTCAACCAGCCAGTGTTGACATGGCATGTTTTCATTGTGCAACAGCAATGGCGTAATTACCAGTGCCAAGAAAATGACACGAGTAGTGTCTGAAAGAGTTTTTTTCATGTTGCAGATGAGCTCACTGTGTAGTCATCTACACTGAACTCCTTTCAGACACAGCCAATGTGTTTTAGTGTTTTTTGGCAACAGCTGAGCTTTAATAAGATATATCAGGCTTTAACTACACAGATAAAACATTCTAATTCATTGTTGTTGTTCTTTTCTTGTTATTTGTTGACAATAAAAAAAATTTAGAACATCACATGACTTATCCAACAGTAGTTTGGTCAGATGCCCTATGCTTCAGTGATGAATGATGAATGATACTTGGCCATAGTATCATACCGAGAGTAAAGGAAGAAGTCAGATGACGTAATATAAAGAGTGACAAAGTCCACATATGGAGGAGGCTGGGGTGGTTTGACAACAGTTTCTCATCCAAGGCTGTCAAATACAGAAAAATTGTCATGCTCCCTCTGTGACTGACATTGACGTCAAGGCCCCAGAGCTGAAACACATTGTGGCATGTGGTTAATGTTGTGAAACAGTTGCAGTTAGGTTAAGGCAACAAAAATACTTGGTTAGGTTTGGCACAAAGATCATGTTTTGGATTAAAATAAGTACGTAACATGACGAAAATTCATCACGAGTGGTGTCAGTGTTTCCTGCATAAATTGCATAACTTTAGGTTAAAACAACACTTACTTTTGTTAAGTTAAAGTTGTTTGACCCATCCACCACCCCTCCTGCTCTCTCTACACAGACATGCTCGCTTTCAATACTACACCAGTTGCTCACAGATTTAACTGTTGCCATGGATGGGTTTTCACTGGATTTAGCTGAGGGGCTGTTGCGTCTCATAAAGATGCTAAAGGCTGTCTTCGGCGTCAGTATAAAACGCAGAGGGACAAAACAAGGCAGCAGGATCTGACACCCCGAGAACAGGCAGAGACGGATGGGTCAAACAAACACAGGACTTTATCCCGGGGAGAGCACTGCTCATATTCTGTGTGAAACCAAAGGTCAAAGCTGACTTACTTCAACTTACACATGTTTATTTATGTAAAGTACTTGAGCGTTGCCTTCCGTTGCAATGCATTACGTCAGTTAAGTAGTTTTGGTGCCTTAACCTAACCAGACCTTTATTTTGAAAAGACATCGGACTAATTTAATGAGCAGATACTGACACAAGCAAAACTGACACTAGAAGGGTACTTAGAGCGTCATAGTTTAAACCATAGGGCCACTGACCAAGCGCCATATTTGATGACTTGGGATTGAGATCATGTTAATAAGGAAAAAGGCTGATGGTTTAATAGTTGGCCACAACTTGGATATTTGAAGCTAAATAACAAATCACTGAGTCTTTAAATATGCATCATTTGCAGTATTGTGACAAACTGCAAGAAAAAATTAATAAAAAAAAAATAAAACTAACAGACTAAAGTGACCAAAAACAACTAAATACGAATTCCCCGCTGTTAAAGGTTATTATCAATTACTTAATTATATCATGATAAGTATTTAAGCTGCATGTTTAGGAGAGAAAGTACAACAGATCGAATGTGCACGTGATGTACATGTGTGTTTATTCCTCACTGCTTTCAGGCCACTGGTGGGCGTGGCAGGCATCTGTACTCCCGCTCAGAGATCCTCGCCACAGACGAATGTTCCCGTGCTGCTCACATTTCTCGTGTTGTGCAGACATCCAAACAGGCCGCGAGGGCAGCAGGAGGTGGGGCTGAGTGTTTGTACATGTAGAGTACATGTTAGCTGATGTGTTTTACACTCGGCAGGCAGCTGTTTTCATCCTATTTGCCCTTTCTCCCTTTCTTCTCTGCAGCAGAGGAGTTCGACCCAGAAGAAAACTTACACTCTACTGAAGGACACATGTAAGTCTACAAATTAATTACATCAGCAGCTTGAGTTAGGCTACACACCACTTTGTGCCTCCCAGTGTGTAGTGGAATATCTATTTCTTTCCCGCAGGATGCTTCAGTCTGACTGGCAGCTCATGTTTAATGATGCTTGAAAGAAAGAAAATAAAGATACTCCTCTGGTTTGATTCACAGGGGGAACTGTTGATCATTTGTGTCCTGTAAATTATACCTGCAGCTTTTGAATGGTTTAGTGCTTTAGTTCACGTACTGCTGTAAATTACTATAGTCTGGTACAGTTGTCTAACTCCCACACAACAGGGGGGCTTCCCTCATCCCCTCCTGACATTTCTGCTCCATGTCATATGTCTGCAACCTCCTCCTCCCACAGTCCTCTCTCCCAGCTCCTTAGATGGCCCATCAAGTGTGTGTGTGTGTGTGTGTGTGTGTGTGTGTGTGTGTGTGTGTGTGTGTATGTGCGTGTGTAGTATATGTGTGCTCTGGCGATTGTGTGGATGTAGCAGACAAGGGAGTGTTCTTCACTAAATCACAGTTAGACACCCAGCTCCAGCAGTCCTCTCCTCTCCTCTCCTCTCCTCTCTTCTCCTCCACTCAGCCTCAGTGTCTTGTTTGTCTTAGGCTGATGGTACAGAAAGTTCTCCAGGAGCTAAAGCTGTACCATGGGTAAGTAAACAGGAGAGGGAGGTCTGCTTGCTCAAACTCTCGTCCCAGTCTTCCGAGCAGCAGCAGAGCCTGATTGTGTGACCAGGGGGGAGCACTGCACTGAGTGTTTACATGTCTGTGCATGAATGCTTTTGGCATGTATGTTTGCATGTGCCTGTTTGGGCACTGACACAGTATGCCATCATCTCTGGAAAGGGTCTGTGGAGCACTACAGGGTTTATTTTATTTTATTATCTCACAAAATCCTCAGTTGACATTGAGCTCACCTGACAATGAAACCCAACTGACTGAGTGAAACACATCTCTTAGAAGTGCACTGCTGGCTTTACCATGTTGTGCTCTCGGGCTGTCTATTCAGCTGCACTGCTTTAAAGGTCTCCTATGGTTATTTTGAAACTAACTCTCTTTTCACTCTGAAACCATCTCATTGTCCTCCACAGAGCGAAGCAGAGGAACAACCGATCAGACTCGAAAGTTTCAGGAAATGTCACTTGGTACGAGTTCCTCTCTAACGAGTAAGTACAAAAGCTGTACACATTTTCAATTTTAAGGAAGTTTTGGATGCAAATAAAACATTTTGCATGTAATTATGTGCTCAGTTGGTTGCTATGTGCCATGTGTATTTGCACTGAGATGTTTTATCGGCCATTTATAGCAAGATATGGTCAAAACCAAAAAGGTGTCTGTACTTTCAAAGGTGCTTTTGGTTTCTTTTCATGGAAAAAATCCAATTGAATATCTCATCACAACAACTGTAACTATTCAAGAAAATCATTTGTTTCACATATTGAATTTCAGATGCACTGATTACCTCTGCCAAAGAGGTTATGTTTTTGCCGGCGTTTGTCTGTTTGTCTGCAAAATAACTTGAAAAGTTCTGAACGGATTTTGATGAAATTTTCAGGAAGGGTTGATAATGGGACAAGGCACAGGTGATAAAATTTTGGTGGTGATCGGTTGAAGCGAAGTGGATAAAATAATAAAATGGCGGGAAATCCGAGCTGCTTAGCGGAGGTCTGCGCTCTCCGAGTGCTCTAGTTTCTACATTGTCAACCACAAAACACTGTAATAATTATGATATCACGAGACAAACACTGTGCTATATTGACTTAAGCTTTTAAATGTCCAGTGTGTAGGGTTAAGGGGCATCTATTGGCAGAAATGGTATATGACATTTATATGTTTCATTGATTTATAATCACCTGAAAATATGAATTGCTTTGCTTTCGTTATCTTAAGATGAGCCGTCACCTACATTCAGAGTGGGTCCTCTCCCACAGAGTCCGCCATTTGTTTTACAGTAGCCCAGAATGGACAAATCAAACACTTGATCTAGGGCTATTCACTTTTTTCATGTTTTTTGTGTCAGCAACCGTAGTTCTGAGAAGTCTGAGAAGTTTTAGCTCTGCAACCTCACCACTAGATGCTACTAAATCCTATACACTGGACCTTTAATACTCAATAAATATTAATGATCATTAAATGTGAGCTTCAAAAGATTTCATTCTCTGCTCCTTTGACCAGGAATGAAGAAGAAGACGATCGTGTGGAGAAGGTTGAGAAAGGCACCAAGGTGAAGAGGACTCTCAGCTCTCTGAGGAACAGGGTGACTGGCTCCTTCAATAAAGATAAGGTAAACCTATACCACAGATGCATGGCACACAATGTCACTGTGAGCTCACAGTGTAATATATCAAGCTGCCTGAACTGCAATGAAATATATGACCTCGTTTGCATTGAAAAGCCTTTAAGAGCTAAGAATTATGTGTGGAAGAAAAGACCAAATCCTGAGGTGTAAACAGTTCCTTGGTGCGCATACTGCTGCACACACATGTCACTAATCCACTTACACAAACCCTGCTATATATCCTGCCTCTGACACGGTTATGAGATGTCATACTCAGTATGTGTGCGCTATGTGCCACAGTGAAAAGAGAACACACAAATTTGCATGTAAAGACTTCCCTCTGTTTGCTTTCTTGTTCCTCTGCAGGGTAAGAACCGAGAAAAAGAGCAGCAGAAAGAGAGGGGGAAAGAGAAGGAGCGGGAGACCAAAGAGAAAGAGAAAGTGTGCAGTAGCAGCAGCGGCAGCAGCAACAGCAGCAGAGGCAGTAGCAACGGGCATTATTTGATGCCAGGCGCTTTCTCCAAGAATGCCACCTGCTCACTGTGCAGCAAGACCCTGCAGAGAAAGCATGGCCTGCAGTGCATGAGTGAGTAACACCACAACCACAGGTGTACACGCACCCACGCTTGCTCTCAGCCTGACACACACGTGCACAGGTGCTCCGCTCACACACAAACTGCTGCCTATTTATGTTCACGCTACTGCACGCATGCTCACTCACCCACTTGTTGGAGCACTCAAGCACACGGGCAAACAAACAGAGCCACCCACACACACACATACAATCGCACACACCCAACCAGAAACTGTAACATTTCATAAAACATTCATGAATTACTCAGAAAAACAGAAGTACTCTTTTTAGGTGTAACTATTTCTAGCTTTGTGTTATTTTAACACACTTGTTGACACCTTCATGTGAACTACAGCGGTAAAAATACACACAAACTAGCAGGTTTTCACTTTCTATTCACAACTATGCCATAAACCAGGGGTGATAACACATACCATTCATCATTGTGGCTTTTCTTATGCATTTTTCTGCTGAAGCGAAGATGACTTTCACATTTAGTTCCTCTTTAAACAGCATTTACCCACTTAAAGTATTTCACACTAAAACACACTTGGATATTCTGCAATCCTCTTTGCACTTTTCCACACTGCATCATGACTGCGGGTCCTCGTGTTGCACAACTTGGCTCACTTATTTAGATTGGTTATCTGATGTATTAGCACCATCGGCTGACAGTTGTTTATGTGAATCTGCAGCACGCCCTAACTTTGTTGCTCTGGCTTGAAATATTCTTCACATTCGCTGCATCTCGTCTGTAGGGTTGCTTTGTCTGCGTCAACCACAGCTTTGTGCGTTCATTCATGAAGGAGACCTGCACAGGACATTTCAGCACCTCGCTGCTCCTTTCTTCTGTCTCGTTTATGCCACTCCTATGCAGCCTGCAGGTCAGCTGATAAGCGTGCAATACCTAGTGAAAGACATGTAAGAGTGTTTGTGAGAAGAGTACAGAGGAAAAACTCTGACTGTGATACGGTGAAACAGCAGGAGTAAAACCCTTTTTATTATAAGCTATGTTTAGAAAAGTAGGCCACTTATCAATGGAATAATCAAAAGAGGTTAAAGTGTGGGGTAAAATTAGGCAGAAATTGATTATTGTGTATATGCTGCGTCTTACCACAACCTTTAGTAGTAGATCCATCATATAAAGTTGTGTTATAGTGCAGTTAAAGTTTAGTTAAATTAAAAATACTCTATTACAAGTAAAAGCCCTGCCTTCAAAATTCTACTGAAGTAAAAACAAATGTACTTGTATAAATATCAAAAGTTAAAGTAGTCATTATGCAGAAATACACTATCAGGTGTTAAACGTATCATATATTTTATCAAATACATGATTTAGAAATTACTACTGATGCATTAATGTGTGGCAGCATTTTAGTGTTGTAGAGAGCTCATTTTAGCTTCTTTATATACAGTCAGATTAGGTAGTTTATTCTCTAACAACACATAAGATTCTAGAAAACTGATTAGCTATTCTATATGTGAAATAAGTAGAAACTGTAGCTGCAATCGTTGCCTCTAAAAATAAATATTTTGGTGAAGTACCTTTAAAGGTAACCATCGGCCCATTTGAGTGTCAGCTGACTTGGCTGCATTCCGGCTCCATGGTGCCAAATGTGAGCCAGCGTTGGCCCGTTTACTTTTGCCAGATCTGGCCCAGATTTATTTTTAGACATACATGGGCCTTTTCTGACTGAGACACAGCAGGTGGACGAAACAGCAGCCAGCACCAAAACGTTTTCTGGCCTGTTGACGGTCACCAGATCTAGGTTGGGCGTTGTAGGCGTCCTGGCTGAGACACAGCTGCTAGAATCAGCCTACTTTATTTGGCCCGATTCTGGGGCGGCCTGACTTACTTCTTTTCACATGTTGAGTTTGGGCCGATGCTGGACTGGGATTTCTCCTTATTTTATCTAATTCTCAGAAGAAATATATATGTATTTTTTTTTTTTTTAAAGTTACTTTTCCCTTTTTAAATATTAAAATTAGAATTACAGTGTCATCCTTGTGGTGTGATTAAACTGCATAGTTTAAGTCAGACTTTCTCTATTGATCTTCCATCATCCCCATAAAAGAGCATACATGTTATTTAAAAAGTGGTACCATTATAGTGCCATGGGGTATTTCCTTATGACACACATCTATCATTTCCAAAGCATTGTGGTCTGTTGGTGGGAAATTTCACATCACCAAATAAAGTTTCAAACACAGAACAAAGAAACATAACTATTCCCCAAATTAGTACCATTTCATTTTCTCTGAACTGGACTATTCTCAGCAGCTTCCTCGCTTCACTTCTGTGAGGAGACAGAGGCCATAATATATCCAGGACATTTATAAATCCTGCAGCCTGGTAGCAGGGGATGTAATGTATGATTGTTTGCAGTAGTGTGCTTATTAAACAAAGTGGTTCTGGCATATTTCACAAGGCACAGGGCACCACACATCCAGCGGGAATCAGCCTGCACTGCTTCTCTGTAACACTAACCAGAAGCCAATAACACATCTATCTCTCCGGCTTTCCCCCTGAGACAATCTCCCATTCAACAAGTATGGCTGCTGCTGAGAGTGATGAAGTTACAAATCCTACATTTTGACACTTGTCCTGTTGGTGAGGTTACACACAGACACGGGCGTGAGAAAACAAGTGAGTGTCCCTTTAATTTGAACCAAGCCCTGTGGGGATTCAGCCGAGAATCAGCCTGTGGAATGCGTCGTGTGTATGCCAGAGATTGTTCCCAGTGAGAGTAGGACACAAAACTGGACACAACCAAGAATGTGGGATACTTTTTGCCATTGACCCCAATGGCAGAAGTGATTTATCTGTCTCACGGGCAGACTACATTTCTTTTCGGATGCAGCTGAGTCAGAAAAACCCGGGTGTTGTTGAAACGGTAAGAGGCAGCCACTGTAGCGATGGTCCGTAGCGGGATCAGGTGGATAACTCCCGTTGTTTCGCTCAATGGACTTTTCGGGCATCCTGGCCGCTAGCTAAGAAGCTATATGCTAACCATAGCCAAACTACCGCTTTTTAAATGTTTCCTCGGATGGCTTGTTGTCCTGTCAGGTTTGAGCCACTGTTTTAATACGTGACACCCACTTCTAAAGTTTCTTCGATATTAAATGTATCAGAAACTGTCCCAAATTAAATCTTAAATCCCAGTCACTCTTAACATATAGCTAGCTAACGGTTAGCCACTTCATGCTAGCGCGTTAGCCGCGTCTATTTGAAAAACAAGGTTAGTCGGGTGAGCAGTTAGCTTTAATTAGCTTAAAGTGATAACAACAATACACCACATCGACTCTGCTTGTCTTCGTTTTTAAAGGTTGCACAACTTCACTTCAGTTTCACTTTATGTGCCTCTTTTAGGAGTTTGGTTGCAGACTTTGCCTGGAGCTCAACAGGTGATTTCTAGCTAACGTTAGCCTCTAAGATAATTTCTGTTATTCACCCGTAGTCAGCTGCAATAATGTAGTAGCTTACTCAGATGATGCCTGTAACGTTGGTGTGAAGGGAGGATTTAAAGGTTAGTACAAGTTGCATTACAGTTGGATCGAGATCTGTCGTGTGCAGTCGAGGCTGTGTGTAACTGTTGTGTTTATTCTTATGCTCCCACCCCGCTATAGTTGGCTCAGCTCAGTAGGCAGCTAACTGGCTCGCTGTTATGAAACTCCATAATCCTCGATGTGTTAAATGATGTTGTTCTTCAGTGTCAAATTCTTGCCTTTCTTACTATTCTACCACTCTGTTCAGACTGAGCTTTCTCTCTGACTGGGTCACATGGTGCTAATTGTGCTTGGCAGGTCTGCCGGTGCATAACAGCCCACTCCACTGACTCTGGGTCTCACCCATCTCACCCTGTTAGCACACCACTTCTCCATGCATCATTGCTTTGCCCTCCAGCATGCCTGACTCTCTCTCTGTATGCCTTTTACTAGATTTAAAGTCCGACTGCCTCCATGTTTCCTCTGAGTAGCCCTCAGTAGATTTTTCACCTCCAAGCTGTTGCTATCATCACGTCTCATGGTATCTCTTTGCCTGATTAGTCAGACGATAGGCAGGGATGAGTGAAATGAGTAAAATAATTGATCTTATTCTATGTGTGACTCTCACGTGAAAGTACACAGCATTTATTTAGATCAAGATATGCTTCTTTCTTGGCTTTCCCCAAGCTTCATTTTCTGATATCATCTGTATGCAACCGGTGTGTAATGGTGATCATGACTCCAGTTTGGGCCAGAAATGTGACCGGTGGTGGTGTTTCGCTTCACTGAGTAAACAGCTCCCTGAGTCTCAGTTCCTCCTGTTTCACTAGATGATGTCATGGGTTGGCTTGCTGCTTCAGAGTTTGCCCCAAGTGTTGGTGTTTTTGTCTCTATTGTCACCGGGAATTAAGAGTAACCTCTCACACATACAGGAAGCAGGTAGCTGTTTAAAAAAAAAAAAAAAAAAAAAAAAAGTCATGCCTCCAAAACAGCTGTTGTGACCTCTTTTTCCTTTAGGTTGGTATATATATATAACCACATGTGGTCACAGGGTTTTTCTATGAACTGCATATGCAAGTATGATAGGGGGCACATGTGGTTTTTCAATATGAGTTTATACTCAGCCAAGAATAGTGGAGGAAACCACAGGAAATTATAACCTAACCTACTTCACTTCAGATAGTAGCACTACACCATCTAAAGTTGCACTGTGAAAGATTAATACGTTTGGCTCAGTTAACAAGAAGAGGGTACAAGCTGTTTAACACTCCTCGCACATTTGAGTGAACTCTGCTGGCATATGTGAATAGTGGACCACTGCTTTACCTAAATTCATATGCTTTAGCTTAGAAAACACTGCACACTTGTACTGCATGATTTGAAACTGTTATGAATGAGGCAGTGTTGTTGCCACAGAACTTTAAAGGACAACTCTCCATTGTTTTTTATGACAGGTGTTTGAGCAATTTTTGAAGAATGCTACAAAACAAAAATCTGAAAACCAGAACTGAAAGTATAACAATAAAGCCCCATGGATTTCATTAAATTAATAATCATTGGCCTCGAAATGCTGCTGTTTAGCTGCTCGTCTAATGGTGCAGAAGTTAAGAGTGTCCGTGTACACCAGCAACATTTGATTGTGTTGTATTTTACACATATTATAAAATCTGTGATGACTTGCCTGTCTCTGAAAGTTTTAAGAAATTTCCATAAACTACACAAAGACCTACGCCTAGTTATTTACACCATGTCTTAGGTTACGGTCATCCTTTTGGGGCTGAGTAATATATTGAAATCATATTGTGATACCAGACTAGATATCATCTTAGATTTTGGATGCTGTCGTACCATAAGTGCTGCCTTTTCCTGGTTTAAAAGGCTGCATTACAGTAAAGTGATGTAACTTCCTTAACTTACCAGACTCTTCTACAGTCGCTGTAATGGTATTTGCTTTTACCCTCTTCTTCTTTTTATCCACATTACTAATGATTATTCTTCAACAATTTCATTGTATAAATACGTTGTTATAGTCAACCCTACAATATCTTCACAATATCAATATGGAGGTATTTGGTCAAAAATATTGTGATATGTGATGTTCTCAAGCCACAATACTGGTATACATAAGTCTTAGGTAATGTTAGAAAGCTTACAGAACAATCTATCTTTTAAACTTCAATTCGACACACCCTGTCTTAAATCCGCCTGTGTTTGAAGGCAAGTGTCCTGTTGTATGAGTTAATGTTTCCCTCGACGAACCCACCCTTCGCTATCAGGAGCTCTCCCGATTCCAGTTTCTTTTTCCCATAGACAACACGAGGCAGCACATTCTCTCTTTGCAGAAGGAGTCGTAGCACAGGTGATTTTTTTTTTTTTTTTTTTAACTTGATTTGATATTCTCTGTTGGTTTGTTGGTTAACTTATATTTTAGCTGCCCAGCACAGGCCAAAGAAAATGCTGATCATCTGTCATTAACTTAGTGGTGATCTAGGCCTCGTTTGCATTTCTGGTTCATTGAGTGAGTCACTGATCTGTGTGCTGTTGTACACCACAAGTGTGCTTCTTGTGTGATAGGGTAGTTCCCAGTCAGCAGCTTATGGGTGTGGTGGTGGTGGTGGTTTTGATGGAGGGGCTGTGAGTCCCGTGGATCAGCTGCAAAACCACTGTGTGACAACATGACTGAGTGACTGGAACTTATCACATTGCTCATGAGTGGCAGAGCTGGTCGACACTATGCCCACCACATCCACCTGATGATATTTACCACAAAGGCAGTATACTGGCTGATGTCTAAGCTGTGTATACTTTGATCTGTCGGTAATGACAGATTTTCTGGTGCAGCTTTGGTATATTGACATTGTACTATTACTAACTGTTGAGGTGGTCTAGCTGCAACGACTCATCGCTGATAAGCTCTGTGATATCAGTAAACAGAAAACACACTGTTCTTGCTTATCTTAGGATGTTTTCGTTTTTTACTTAAATTAAGCGGAAATTCCTCTGGAAGCAGTTTGAGTTTAACCATCTCTACGACACATTCCAAACCAGAAATAGCTTACTTTGGGGTTCCTCAGTGATGACTACTAGTGATGTTGTAGCAATGACATAGCTTTATATTCAGTCTATCGTAAATCTCTTATCTTTACCTGTTCTTAGCAATCCTTTTCCCAGCCTCGCTCAGTCAGTATGTTTGGGCTTTGTTGAAGATGTACTACCGTCTTGATAGACTTAACTTCGAAAGCTTGCTTGTGCTTTTTGTCTGAAAGTGCCAGGCTGGCAGAGAGACTGGAATTTTTCATATTAGTCGGAGCGAGGTGGAAAATTATCTCTGGGTCTGGCTGCTCGACTGCTGATAAGTTTGTTGGCTTACTGTCTTCTGTGCCTGAATCCTCAGTCTAAAGGTAATAAACCAAAACTTTAAAATTGAGCAAAATCTGATGACGACTATCTGATTTGAAGCAGTCACTTCTGAAAAGGTGTTGTTTGTGTCAGATGTTTAGTGCTTTTGGGCAAAGTATGTGTGCCGACATTGGGATTCAGTGGACTCGCTCTGGTCCAACTTAAAGTGTAGCAGTCCAGTGCAGTTGGAGCCGAGTCAAAGAGGGACACAGCACTGCTGGTGAAGATTATTCAGAAGCCAGTTTCTGTTTTCTTTTCCTTCAGCTCAGCCAGCAATTGTTCATTTATTAGCAGAGAGAGGGAGACAGAGGGGGGCAGGCCAGGGATTATGAATGAAGTAAAATAATAAAAGTAAAAGTGGTTAGGGCTGGATCTAGGGGTAAGATAGAAGATAGATGACACTAAACAACTCACATGTATATGAACCTACTCTTTATTCCTACTCACTTCACTCACATACAGAAATAATCGCTGCATGCCTTTACTGCACAGGAAGAAGGGTTTTTGTCATTGTCTCCATTGTGCCAGCACACAGAAGGGGAATAAGCAACAGAGGCCTTTACAGTAGGCTTTACAGCAGTTAGTGGAAGTTGCTGGTATGGGTCATGTTTAAACTGTGTTGTTCACAGGAGTGCCACCTTTGTCAACAAGCTATGCAGCCATATTCAAACAATCACCATACTGACCTGTGCCTCATGTAATGTGGAAAATGTAAAGGGGGCAGTGTTGGGGGGAAAGATGATTTTAAAGCTGTCACATTCATCTTGTTACTTGCCATAAACTAAAGCTTCCACGATGGTGCAGTGTCAGCCAAGTGTCTGTAAATGTTGGTGTCCCTACTTGCCCTGCTCTAATACGAAATCTTATATATGTGCAGGCTCTCCGTCTCAGAAAATGGTATTATCCAGGCCTTGGCCAACCCTAAGCTGAGCTCAGTGAATTTTTTATTGAGACTGTGGGGCCACTGGCTTGTAGCAATGTGGCAATGTAGTGTTGGGTATTTCTTGTCTTTTTTTATAGATATTGTACATATTTTTGTACATGGACGATTTTCTTTTTTTGTGTGGTATGCTATGGACCTTTCTCTGTGTCCTTAATAGTCATTATTATTTATTATTGATAGCTACTGAAAAAGTTTGAGTTAGTTAGTTTGAAATGAAAATAATGACAACATTAAGACCCTTGTTGTCATAAAAATCTGAGCACTAAAACACCGGTTAATGACTGACAAACAAGTCTTTTTTTTAAATCTGAGATTCCACAATACTGTCGTAAAGACGATCTGCCATTATGCCGACTTTTCTTTTTTACACTGGACCAAATAACGTTGGCATGATGCTGCCCCAAAAGCATGCAATTTTAGATAGCTTGCTACAGGAACCAAAAGAGGTGTGACATGTAACACAACAGTGTCAGCATGAAGTTTCATTTTACACACAGCGAATCAGCTATTTAACTACCTCAGCTGCCTGCTCAATGGCGGAACACCCCCCCCCCCCCCCCAATGAAAAATCCATGTATGTTCTATACAGAACAGCAAAGCAGAATATAGCCTAACATTCCCATCCTGAACAGCTAGTGTAAAACAGTCTAATATCTCTTGATTGTTTTGTGGTTCTGATTTCAGACTTCATGGTGTTTTCCAGTATTGAGTGACCCAATTCAGCAGAGGACTGCTTTTCGCTAATAGCTGCATTAGATCAGGCTGTTAAACCACCAACCCTGTTTCTACCGATCAGCCTCTATGCAGAGAAGCAGCTCTCGTTTTAGTGTGTTTATGTATTTCTCCACATGTGTACATCTGAATCTGTTTTGCATTGAAGGCCATGTGCTTCTTGTCCACGTCAGTCTGGTTTTACCTGGCTGGGTTGGGGCCAGACTTTGCATAGTGATACCTTCATTTGTTTTGCCAGCCTAGTCCCTCAGGACAGGGCTCTGTTGCTTGTCTTATGCAGTATGTACTAGGCAGGCTTAAAGATTGAATTGCTTTGCTTTACAAGTGTTTTGTCTTTCCAGTAATTAAATAGAGCATGGACGGGTGCTCGCAGTATGTTTTTCCAAAACAACTTTGATTTGTATCTGTGTTAATCGGCAGAGATACAGTCAGTCATGTCATCTAAACCTGACAGTAATAGCTTTGTTTTCCATACAGGGAGAAAAGTGGACAAAAAGAGAAAGCCATTACTGAGATAAAGAAGTTCCTGACCTGCCACAGTGTGGCTCTTGTACGTGTAAATCAACACAAACAATTGCTGCACCAAGTCTCATGGAGCCAAAAGTGATACATTGACTTGATGACAATACTTGTTTGAAAACAAATACTCGACTTTGTGATTGTTGATAGTGGCAGCTGGAAAAGCTATGCCTCCGGGCTTTTTGTCTCAGCACCTTTGCAGTGCTTTTGTTTGAGTCACGGCCTTTTACTTTGAACACCGCCCTCAGGGAGCTGTCGGATTGGTTTTGAAATTTCAAACTTTATTTACCGTTTCATTTTTCTCGTCCATATTGAAGCCAGAAGCCACCGCTGGTGCCTCTGTGTACTGTATACTCTGTACCTAATGCAGCTCTGACTCTGTGTTCCTGTCCTTCTGCTTTTCAGATTGTGCTGTGAACGTTCACAAGAGCTGCAAGTCTCTGCTGGGTGACTGCAGCAACAACAAGAATAAGGTAAACACTACACTGGAGCATAGGAAAACATGGGCTTAAGTCAACCATAGTTCCTTGACTTCCACTTTGTTGCATATAGGCTAGATATATTGGTATACACGTGTACATGGTCAGACGTTGGATCAGTAGCACAGACAGTGAATTTCAGAGTTGTTGTAGCACCACTGTGACACTAAATGCATGCTAATAATGAGACAAAATTACAGTATACATGATTATGCTGCATTGCAAAACCCAAATTTGTCTAGCACTGCTAAAAAAGAGATCTCCAAGCTTCTTGTTTTCACCATCAATTAACACTCCCTGCACCTACAAGTACATATCTTGCTTTCTCCATGCAGCCTATGCTTCATGCCTTGTAGTTACATTTAGAGGTGGTGCATATTAGTTATAGATGAGGAGCCCTCTGTGCAGCAACAAAGCCTCCACAGCTGCAGCTCCTCAACAGAGAGGCATAAATCCACTGTTGGCAGGAAGAGTTGTGCGCTCATTCGGGACAGGGCATTTAAGACAACTCGACTGAAGATTACACGCCTCTGTCCACTCTCATGAGCCTGCCTGAGATGGACTTTGCTTGTTAAGGCCATGTGAGCGGTCTCGTCCTGTAAAGAAAATACAGTAAGAGGGTGCAATTTTTAGGCATTTTGTAAGCTGTCACTCAGCTGATAAAAGCTTGTGAAAACGGCCTTGAAAAACAATCTTTATTTTCTCCACACAGAGAGATTCTCAACCAAGGACCGGCCCGTCGGGATCTCCTAATCTTGGTAAGCAGAAATGTGTATGTGCAGATGGACCCCTTGGGAATCCCACTGACCACAGTATCAATTGAAGAAGGAGGGGGGGTGGGAAGATGGTTTAGTCCCTGTGTGTCAAATTAAAAAACTGGCTGCCTCTCTGGTGGTTTGCAGAGGATTAAACAGATGAACTCTTGTGACTTCTGAATATGATATTGACCTGTTCTTTCTCCTGCGCGTGCGTGCGTGCGTGCGTGCGTGCGTGCGTGCGTGCGTGCGTGCGTGCGTGCGTGTGTGTGTCTTTATGGGTCTGGGTCTTTGTGATGTATGTATGTCTGCCTTCACACTGAGCATAGAAGGGGAAATTGGCCTCCGACAGACTGTAGGCAAAGGTGATGATTAGCGGAAACAGTCAGGGGATTGACCTCTCGTTCAGTTCTTGTTGAACCAAGTGAAACCCTTGATAGATTTAGTGATATTGCACCATTATTGCGCCACACAATATTTATATGCATTAGTCAAATTTGTATCAGGACACAATGAGAAACAAAAGGAAGCAAATCAAACATCAGATTATTTCTAAAGGATGTCACATTCTTCCTTACATAATCTTTCTACTTTATACAAGATTAGATTAAAGCTCATTTGACTTGTTAAATTGATTGGCCTCAAAATGAAATATGCAGTGTACTAATATTTATTATCACCAAGTGGTCCATCCCAGGGAAATTTCAATCAGTGCTAATTGTAACTTTAAGCAGGTCCCCATGCATGTGACTGAACCCGCAGGAGACCTGAGCGGCAGCAGCAGCAGCAGCAGCAGCAGCTTTAGTTAATCTCCTGTAGCAGTTGTTATTCTCCACTGAACAGCTGGAGTCCTTTCAGCCACACCTGATTTCTCTTCATGTCCTGCTCAATCAGTGGCTCATGCAGGGGGTCGTGAGGACGAGGAGAGGCAGTGAGGAAAGTGGACTATCATGAGGTGTGAGAAAAATAAAGGGGTGTGCACCTTTCTGGAAGTTGCTAGAAGAGATCGGACACATATATAAAGCAGGCCTCTTTTGCTTCTCCCGATTTACACCCATGACAGCCATTACTTAGTTACCATTGCTATAATACCTAGTGATACTGTGACGGCAACCATTGAACGTTACCTTGGAGTTCGGATTATTACAAAGCTCCCTCTGCTGCTCCTCCTAATTTGACACATCCACAATGAAACTAGCGATTACTAAAGGCACCACTGAAACCACGGGAGCCACCAAAGGTTGCTCCAGGACTGCAAAGCCATCCTCGTCTTCTTCCCCATCTTCCTCCGCCTCATCGTGGGGTCTGTCCGGACATGTGGGCGTTCGAGTGTTGATGCACCGTGACCTGATCACTTGCCGATTCTTCCGATCCCTGCCTCGATCTTGGCTGAAAAAATACTGGGGTCGGCTCGGGCAGGGATCCAACAAGCACCCGCCCGCCTCTTCTTTGTCCTCTTCTTCTCTCCGCTGGTCATCCTCTGCTTTCTCTCTCTCCTCTCCCCGTTTCTCCCCACCTTCCTCCGACATGTCCTCTCGTTGCCCCTGTTTACCTCTCTCTCGTCTTTCCTCCCCAGCGCTAAAGGACTGGGACAGAGAGCGGGAGCATTCGGGCCCAGCCTCATCACAGGCCCTGGATGGCCACCCAGGTTTGCTCAGCACCCCAGGCATGACCATTAGTGCGTGGGGACCTAGCACTCAGCCGACTGCTGCTCATAGCACCAGCTCCACCGCAGCTTCCAGCTTTGGCCAGAGCCTCCGTCACGACAACAGCTCAGGGTGAGTATCTCCGCCTTGGAAGTTAGACTTTTTCACTCCTCCTCTGAAGGCCTTTTTTTGTGCAGAAGAATTTCTCTTTTTCTTTGTAACTAGTTTCCTTTTTTAAAAAAAGATTGCTCCTGAATGACAGGATTCCTTTTTACTTGGAGTTCAAAAACCACCACTATAATTCTGTAGATGTTTACAGGACCTGCTGTATGTTAATGCTGGATATTTTTAGATTCTTTGATGCTGAAATACTATTTTCTCTATGCCATCGTAAGATGCGTATTTATAGTTGACATATCAAGGCAAGCTGTCTCTTCTAATATAACAGCCTTGTGAAACTGAGTCTAGACGAATCTCAGAAGTGGACTACTTTAAGGCTGCATCACTAAGAAAAATCTGTAACAAGATGGGAAGACAGTAGCAGAGAGGGAGAGACAGAGGCATAGGGAAGGTGTAAATAAGAGGGGAAGATGGGGAGTCATAGATTCACAACAATAAGTAAGAAAGAAAAACGTAGCTGCCTGGGTTTCTGATTTGTGACAGATTGAACATCAGCGTTACTGTGGACCTGTAAATGCACACGTTGACTGTTAAGTTTATTGAGGCCGCCACCAGCTACAGGGATTAAGTTTGACTCAGCATGTATGCCACTTTGGATCTGTGGTTGTCGTCCCTCAGATCCCTCCCCGGGGAAATGGACGAGACAGATGCTCTCCGCTCCAAACGCTGCAACGAAGACGCCATTTCCCTTGCTCCCTCCACCACTGAGTCCATCATCGTTGAAGGTGAGTTTCACACTTGGTTGAAAGTGTTTCCTGAAGTGAAATGGTTATGGCGGTAACAGCTATATCGCAGCCTGTTCAGTCCTTCAAGACGTATAAGTTTGCCTGAGTGCAAAGTGATAGTTTATCTTCAGGGAGTTTTCTTAAATCTGAGGAGGAGAAAGTGTGGAGTGTGTTTTGAGGAGTCAGGGGTGACCTCACCCTGTCTCATTAAGTTGTAGTGTGTGGGAGAGAGGGACAGGCTAACTGGGCACCAGCCTGCCACATACACAGAGCTACTACACCATCTTTTTCCCAGCTGCCCTGTTCTAAGGTTTATTTATCATCAGAGGCACACTTACTATGAAAAAGCGACTGCACCACTTATACTCAGGAGCATGTAGATTGTTATTTTCTCTCTCTGTTGCCTTACAGAATATTACCGATCCACAATGAAAAGCATGCAGCACATTTAGGTTACTGCACTCTAAGACACTAACCTGAATTTATCATTAAAAAATCAGCTGCAAACACCTTTGTAAGGAAGTCCCTGATATTTCAAGTATTATCTGTTAAACAATAGTAATGAGATAAAAGTATACAGTGCAGGGTCAGCTATAATCAGCTCCTCTTGAACTGAGTACAAGTCAACACCGACAGTTCCCACCCTTTAAACCACAAGTTCCATGCTCTTTTGTTGGTTTAGATTAAGTAGATAATCTCCTTCCCTGACCTTTATGAGATTTTACTTTTACAGTGCATTTTGCTGTTGCGACTGGATAACAGTTGATCTCATATGTATGTAGTTGTGTCATAATAATGGGACGATTTTTGCCATAGTTTGGTGGGTAAAGCCTTATTATTTTAGATTTCTAAAAAGTTTAGGAATAACAAAGAAAGTGTGGACGCATTGTGTCGTTGATTTAAGATTCCTTGGTTTGTATTGCCTTGTCACTATCCCCATGTATCATTTTCAGCTCTGCCAAAACACAAAAAGACGAGACATTACGTCAGCAGTGAACTATTATTAAACTTGGGTGCTTCACAATTAGAAACCAGAGACCTTTTCTAAGAGAATCATGTCTTGAATATCATTGTCCATTATTTATGGACGATACAAAATGTGGAGAATTCTGTTAAGTCATCTGAGGACTTGAGTTACTTTGGTCCTTAAGAGAACAGAAGATATTTTCATTTGGTGTCATGGGAGTTTAGAGATGTCGAGAACGACCTTCAGCAGCACAGCCCAGACTGTATTCTCACACGGTGCGCCTCTGCTGACCTTTACCTCTTTTGTAAAGCCTTTTTGTATTATAACACTGTAATGTGTCATAGCTTTTGATGCCTCTGCTCCTCTCCTCAGATGCTCACTATGCAGCAGTGCGGGCTGATCTGGAGGCTGATGCCCAGGACCTGGAGGCAGAGTCATGGAGTTTGGCAGTCGACCAGCAGTATGTTAAGAAGCACTCTAAAGAAACGGTGAAGAGACAGGATGTGTTATATGGTGAGTGTGATATATATATATATATTTTTTTTTATGTGTGTTTTTTATTTGTATTTTTATTCTTGAAAGACTTGTTTCTATTTTGTAGGTACCAGTATGTTAAGCCACAAGGGGGCAGGTAACATGTTGGGGATGGGTCATGTCACACAATAAAGTAATAAATACATACAGTTGTGAAGCTCATTGACTACGTTTACATGCACAAAATATTCTGTTTTTTGTCCTTTTTCTGAAAAAGACAATATTCCTTCAAAGATGTTTAATGGCTAATGAAATGGCTAATGGCTAATAAAAAATATTTTTTTCCTGTTTTCATGCAGCCATGCATACTTGAATTAACATCCTCTAACATGTTGTTTATTGCGTCAAAATATGGAAAAGTTGGACGGTCAGAGGCCTTGCATCATTTTGCTTTTTTGCAACAAAATAGACTTTCTTCAGAGTTTTTTACGGGTGGCGGATATGTTCAATTGTGCAAACACAGCCTCCCTCTTTCATTACTTTAACCACCTTATTGAAGAGGTCAGAATTATGAGATTTGTGCATATCTAAAAACCTGCTGATATCAAAGTCTTTCATAATGTTTAAAAGTTTTTGTTTTTTCTTTCAACCAGAAATGCGGGCTTTCCTTTTGGGCATGCATCTCCCCACTGTTTTGCAAACTGTGTGTTAGTGTACAAAGCATCCATGACAATGCACATAGTTAAATGTAAACAGACACAAGGCCATGTGTTGCAAACATTAAAAAGCCCAGTTAGCATATTCCAAATACGCTGTATAAATATCCCAAGAATGCCCTTGAAACTCGACTTACACCAGCATATACAACTTGTCTTAATCATAAAAAGTCCACATTCAGAAAAGGGCCTAATACAGAATATCCAAACATAAATGCTGTTTCTATGACCCCAACAAATTAAGAATATTGTCATATTTGAAATAATGGTGAAATATTAGTGTGCATTTAAACATAGTCACTGTGTTTAGATGGGGGGAGATGTAATGGTTGTTATCGCAAAATGGTATAATATAGACCAACACAATTAAGAGACAAAAAATAATTAGATTCTAAATATTAATATAATATTATTCCCTGCATTATTCTTTTTGACAAAATCTGCCTACATTACAGTAAGCTCAATTTTTTCAAACATTTTAATGTCAAACTTGTTGTCTTCAGCCCCAGCTGGCATTGCCTCTAGTGACATCACAGTTTTTCACATTATGCGCAGGTGACTCTGGAGGCACAAAATGCTTTATACAGATTTTTTTTTACTAATAGATATAGATATACTTCCCAAGATCTGTAGACAGACTTTTACATGTAAAATCAGTTGAGCTCCCTTTAAATTGTGGGACTGTTTTAAGGAATAACTTATGCATATTTATTTATTTATTTGTTTGTTTTTTAAATACGTAATGGACATTTTGAATAGCATGAAGCAGCTGTTGTGAGTCATTCCATATCATTGCAATACATTATAGGTATATGTGGTTTATATGGCAGAACATAAACATCTAACGTTTTGTCATACAGAGCTGATGCAGACGGAGATGCACCATGTGCGGACACTGAAGATAATGCTGCGTATATATGTCCGGGAGTTGAAGGAGAACCTCCAGATGGACTCGGGGAGGCTGGACTGTCTGTTTCCCCGCTTGGAAAACCTCCTCGAGCTTCACACACATTTCCTCTCTCGTCTCAAAGAGCGGCAGCGAGAAAACCTCGTCTCACCCAGCGACAGGAACTATACCATCAACAGAGTGGCGGACATTCTGATCGCACAGGTACAGAGCTAATTTGGGCAGCTACTGTAAAATTTAGTCTTAGTCTCTTAATCTGTAAATGAAAATGCTTTTAGTCATACTTTATGAATTTTATCCTCAATAGTTTTAGTCTAGTTTTCGTTGATGTTCACTCAATACTGAAGTCGACGAAAAGTCATGACGTTTTAGTCAACTTTTACAGAGAGCCTGGATGACTACTGCATCCTTCTTCAGAGAGTCCGTGGTTAAATCTGAACTCTCAGCTCTGTCAGAGAAAACTCTGCTGAGTTTGGACTGTTGACGTGCAGCCCAGCTACACTCACAGACAACCAAGCCTCCTGCCTGCCTGTCAAACAGCAATTGAACCATAAACCTTCTGGAGACAGTCACACATGCACAAAATGATACACAAATTATATGTAATCAGCATAATACATGTGCCACGGTGCAGTGTGAGCAGATACACAACCACAGACTGCAATAACAGAACAGAGAGATGACAGTGGTCTTTGTTCTCCAGTTCTCAGGTGAAATAGGAGAGAGGATGAAGGACAGCTACGGAGATTTCTGCAGTCACCACACTGAGGCTGTCAGCTACTACAAAGAACAGCTGCAAAACAACAAAAAGTTCCACAACATCATACGGGTAAGACACATTGGTCTTTTCATTTTTGATGTCAGATTTAATCCACAGTACATGTGTGGGAAAAGCTGGAGTGCAGAAATTTTGTCTCCCCCCTCTGGCAGTGAGACTAATTACATGATGAATGAACGATAACATAAAAGAAAATAAACATCAGGGATAAAATAAATTAAAAATCACTGATTAAAGGGTAAAATTAATTCTGGAATAATACTCAAAATCTAAATAATATAAAGCTAGGTTTTTAATTTCCTTTTGCTTTGCCAATAGCTTTTTGGCAGCTATAGGCTTGATCAGAATTGTGTGAATTTGTTTGCCGAGGGCTTGAAAGTAAGTGACGTTCATTTAAATGTGAAAGTCCCATATTACAGCTTTAAGGGCGTTCAGTCAGTTTGCAGTCTGATAAATGTTATACTGAATAATAACCTTTTTTCTTCCCAGAAAATCAACAACCTGTCCATTGTGCGGAGGTTAGGAGTGCCCGAGTGTATTCTCTTGGTGACGCAGCGCATCACCAAGTACCCAGTGCTAGTGGAGCGCATTTTGCAAAACACTGAAGGTCCAGTATTTCATGTGCATTTTACTGCTAAAATAAATCCCTATTGAGGAGAGAACACCTGTATATTTAATGAGGAATAACTTGACTCAGTATAGTTTTATATTGCTGTATCTATAAAATATCGCTTTGTTTCCGTCTCTAGCGGGTACAGAGGAGCACGAGGATCTGACTCGGGCTCTGGGTCTAATTAAAGACACCATCGTTCAGGTTGACGCGCTGGTTAATCTCCACGAGAAGAACTCTCGACTCCGAGACATACACAACAAGATGGAGCCAAAGGCGCTGGGAAAAATCAAAGATGGACGAGTGTTTCGCAGGGAGGACCTGGCACAGGGCAGAAGACGGCTGCTGCACGAGGGCACAGTCAACTGGAAGGCTGCTTCTGGCAGGCTCAAAGGTATGAGTAGGCACAATAAAACAAGGCGCTTTACTTAGCTCCTGTTTAGTAATGTGCATATATGTGTTCCAAACCAATATGGCTGGCATTCTGGCCCTTAAGAAAGTTTTAAAATGAATTAGTAAAAAAGATACTCATACATCTTTTCAGCTTGCAAATTTACAGGTGTCTTTTGTGGTTGTTATCCTTTTAGATATTCTCGCAGTGCTCCTGTCAGATGTGTTGCTCTTGCTACAAGAAAAGGATCAGAGATATGTATTCGCTACAGTGGTAAGTGATTTATCTTTTCTGTCAATATAACACTAAGAACAACAACATGTGTGTTAAAGAGGAATACTTGAGTCATGTGCTGTAAGATGTGAGTGGGAGCAGAATTGATGATACACGACAGCAGGGCTGCTGGATTATGGCAGAAATTATAATCATTGATTATTTTGGTCAGAATTGAGATCACGATTACTCAGTGTCTTAGGGAGCATCATGCATTTATAAAACTTTTTTAAAAAGTTCTCTTCAAACATGGATTTTCTTGAATTTTAAATATTATTCAACTAAAAAACAAATTTAAAATAAATGTAAAAATATATAAATATAAATGGCTAGCAAAAGAGGTAGAGACCCCTAGCTGTTGGTAGAAGAGCTGTAGACTGTGATTAAGCTGAGCAGCATGCAAGGAAAGGAATTACAATATAATATATCTGAATTTATTTCTCACTTTTTCCCTGATGGTCTAAAGAAAAATGTGCTAGTTGATTTTTAGAAATAAACTCACTAAGGGTGTCTTTAAAGTTGCTTGATCTACTGAGAAAGTTGCCAAGTTGGCAACACTGAGCGCCCTGCTGTGAAGAAAACAGGTGTGTTGAATTTATAAGACAAGTCAAAATGAGAGCATTATTGCAAAACAGAATGCAGCACAATAACCGTTTTATCTCAGTTATCTTGTTTTCATAGTTGTTTGAAGCCAAAATCATAATTGGAAAAAAAGAACAATTGCCCAGCCCTGAAAATGCTATTACTACCTCAGGTACCAGAAACTGAAAAGCTCTTGTCTCTTTCCTCCTTCTTCTTCATCCCCTTTCATTGTTTTCCCCCCAGGATAACAAGCCGTCAGTGATCTCCCTTCAGAAGCTGATTGTCAGGGAAGTGGCCCATGAGGAGAAAGCCATGTTTCTTATCTGTGCCTCCTCCAATGAGCCCGAGATGTACGAGATCCACACCACCTCCAAGGAGGAGCGAAACACTTGGATGGCACACATACGGCAAGCGGTTGAGAGGTAGCTGCATTCATACAGAGAGGAATTACACAACCTTTCATTACTGTTACTCACATTTTGTGGAAAGTTTTTAAACAAGATAGGGGAAACATTTAGGTATAACAGAAAATGTATCATAACCAAACTCAGTTTCAGCTGTCTCTCCATCCGTAATGGTTTCTGTCTTGTGTCCTCTTAGTTGTCCTCATACAGAAGAGAGGCTCTTCAGCGAGGAGGAAGATGCAAGGGCTTCAAGGTTCAAAGAATTTCAAGGTAAATGCAGATCAAAAGCAATGACCCCTGGAAAATCATAAAGTAGGTATAGTTGGCCACAAGAGGGTGCTCATGTATCGTCTTAACCTTAAAATTGTTACAAGTTGATTTGTCTTTGTTTTTCTTTACATCTCATCTCAGTAGAAACAGATTTAGGACATACAGATTTTACTCCATGTATCAAAAGCTGTTTATGACACCTATGACTTTTACAGGTGTGATGAAACATAAGGGTTGCTGTGTAGTTGCACAAGAAGTACACGTGTTAAATCCTGCTTCTCTAGCTATTGTTTTAAGGAATTAAGTCCTCTCTTGCTCCTTTTCATGTTTCCCATCGCAGAACGGCTGAGCAAGAAGGATGCAGTGGTCGTCCAGGCTCTTACTGAGAAGCTGCAGCTGTTTGCGGAGATGGCAGAGTCTGTGGCAGGTTTAGAGGACACAGCGTCACGTTCCAGACTTCTGCTTCGAGGAGATGCCTCAGACCTCCAGCAGGGGGAGGCCCTGCTCAAAGGAGCGATCACTGAGGGTGGGACGATGCTGCATGATATGTGTATCTGTTTCAGATGCAGAGGCATTGTGTGAATTTTACACAAGATTTTTGTCAATTTTAGGTTCATCTACTGCAGCTATGTAAAAAAAAAAATCACTTGATAGGAGCATTGTTGCATTTCCACGTTCAGCTTTTCAACTTCAAAATCAAAAATGTGTTTTTCCCTTTAGCTGTAGTGCTATTTATCAGTCTAAATTGTTTCAATGTGAGTTGCAGATTATTGGAGATGTCAGCTGTAGAGATATCTGCCTTCTCTCAAATATAATGGAACTAGATGTCGCTGAGCTTGTGGTGCTCAAAGCTTAAAATGAACTTGTTGTGAGCGGTTTATCTCCAATACTCAGCAACTCGTACAACAATCTAGACCAATAAATAGCACTACTGGTAAGAGGACGATATCTGTCTATCTATTTCAGGGTGAACTACCCCTTTAACTTGCTGTCTCTTTCACTATAGTGGAGAATCTGCAGAACCTGCTGCAGTCTGGGGTGAGGGAGGAAGCACCACCCTCGCGACTGGAGGAAGGGGGCGGCTCGGGGCTTCTGCCCAGGCGAGCGGACACCTTTGGGGGCTATGACAGCAGCCCCACCATCCTCAGTAAGAGTGAGTCCAGCACAGTGCATGCCCTGAGGAAGCCTGCCATCTAATGGATTTGCAATTGTATTTCAGCGGCCTTTATGTCACTAATAAATCCTGAATTCTAAACAAATTTGACTGTTGATTCCTTGAATTGGTTTTATTGGTTGAAGAACAAATTTCTCTGGGGCCTAACTTAAAAAAGAGCATTTCAGGACAGCTGTAGGCACACATTTATACATGTATATCAGTGTTGTTTCTGTGCAGTGTGTGTTATTGTCAATATCTCTATGTACCGGTTTGGTTTAATTACTTGTGTGTGTTTGTCCCTGTGTCCGTTTCCATGTGTGTGTCTGTGTTTTGTGTGTCTGTGCCAGATGGCAGTGTGAAGAAGAACTTTTCTGGCGAGTCCAGAAACAGAGACAGAAGCCAGAGAGCCAGTTCTGACCCTCAGCTCAAAGACCTCTGTGGCAGCCACACCCTGGAGCAGACGGTAGGGGCTCAACACACACACACACGCACACACAGACAAACAGTATATCTTGGGATGAGTCATACTGTTCCTGTAAATAGTAATGACTAGACCAAGTCATCTGGAAAGTTTCCATGTCCTGATGTTTACTGTAACCCTGTTCTCCCAGGTCAATTCATTTGTTTATAAATAGATAAAGCCTTGATAATATAAGACTGAGACTGATCGGGCAGACAGAGTGTAACGACATGTTGTTGACAGTGAGCAGTGTGTGAGAAACAAAGCCAGTTTTACTCCCTGTTGCAGGAAAACATGCCCCATATTGAGTTACTGACAAATATTTGATCGTTGTTATGCTGCTCAGCTCTCATATAAAGCTTGTAGAGACAGTTTTTTAACATTATTTGCTACACAGAATAGTACTAGTTGTACCACCATGGATAATACCAGGAGCTCAATCAAATTTCTTTTGTATTTTAGTGTCTAGGAGGTACAGAAATTACATCCTATACCTGTATATAGTACATGCAGTGTGTTTGTGATGTTGTTTCATTAGTATGAGCTGCTGTGTGTCTGACTGTTGTTGCTCAGGTTGATGAGAGCTGCTGCACTCCCGCCAGATGGAACCGCATCTGGTCCAACTCCTTCCCTGAGGCTGAGGTAAGCTCTCCTTCTCTGATCTGTCACCTTGTGCCAAACAACTCTGCCGGATTTGATATTCATAGCCATGCCTACTGAACTGAAAAGATGTACCTATGAGAAGTTTACAAATCCAATTAAATACTGTGTTGTTTTGGTGATTTCTGTAGTTGTTTGATTATGATAATCTTCCCTTTGTCTCCATTCTAGTTCTTTGACAGAGTGCTGATGCTCTCCCAAAGGCTCTATAGTCTGCAGGTAACTAACTGAAACATGATATATTCTGTGTGTTTGCAGTTTCTCTTTTACTGTACAAGTCCCAGTACATATGTCACGTATGTTCTCTAATGACCTTGTGTTATTTTTCACCTGTCCCTGTCTCCGTCTTCAGGCCATCATATCACAACAGGACAGTCACATTGAGCTGCAGCGAGCCTCGTTGACAGAGCGGGCCTCCCTGCCCGGCCGCCACAGAGGGAATGTGCTCCTGGAACAGGAGAAGCAGCGGACTCTGGCTCTGCAGAGAGAAGAGCTGGCGAGCTTCCACAAGCTGCAGTCTCAGCACCGGCAGGAGCAGCAGCGCTGGGAGAGGGAGAGGGAGAGGCACCGGCACCAAGTTGAAGCCACCGAGGCCCGGCTCCGACAAAGAGAGGAGGAATGCAGACGGCTGGAGGTGAAGTGCTCTGTCTTCCTTAGGCCTGTGGGACAAGTTGAAAGAGTGAAAGATGTGTGTGAAAGGCTGAATTTCGTCAACCCGCAGCTCTGCGTTACTTTTGAATTATGGTCTCATTGTTCTATGTTTGATTTTCTCATTTGCAGTGAATAGAAATAAACTGTTCCTTTCTGGAGGTGAAGTCCCTCCTCTTCTGGTGGACCACTATGGGACCTTATTATGGAAAAACTATGTATGGTAGTTAACAGCGAGAGACAAAATAATGTTTGATCCTGCTTGAATTGTGTTATGAAGTACACATATTAAGTTTGTCAATTTAAAAGGAACTTTTGCAAGCCAAGTTTGTTGTTAAAAGGATGAGTCTGAAAATATGGAATTAGAAAGACTACAGTCTTAGCGTTCTCTCTTCCTGAAGCTACGATGCCTGTGTGTGTTTCTCAGCAGGATGTACTCACACAAACAACAGGTCTTGCTTGTTCTTTCATGTCCCAGCTGATAAACAAGACCAAGAGTTGCAGGATAAAATGCATCAGGCGAGATTTCGTCGTATTTGTGCATGGAACATAGCTAGCTAGCTGGTGTTGGTGATGTATATCATGTGAGACGTCACAGTTCACAGAAAGCTTATTGTTCTACGACAAACCTCCAGCTTGCTCGACTTTCAAACTTATCTTTTAAATTGATACACATTTCAAACTAAGTTCAAGTGGGGGACACCGAGAAAGGGAGGGCCTCTCGTAGTGTTCTAGTTTTTTATGACCTGTATACAAATAGCTTCAAATTGTTTTAAAGACCTTTTGTACTTTCTTTCAAGTTAATGTCTCGTGTTCATATGTAAATTTTGCACACTAGTAATTACAAAAACACAGGATGTACAGGAAGGCAATCCAGGCACTCTGAAAAAGTACAGAAAAAGGAGGAAGGAAATATTAAAAAGCCTTTATTGTAGTGGCTAAATCATTAAAAGAGCCAACATGTTTCGACCACTGCAGGTCTTTGTCAGGCCTTCAGAAACATACAACACCTATATAGTGGCAGGAACCAATCAGAGGCCATCACATGACCCATATAATGGCATGACAGGTGAAACTAATAGACAATAATGGAAACAAAAAAACACAGGATGACATGAGATACCATACCCAGAAAAAACACAGGATGTATTTCACAAATAGTATTTCATAAAAATGTCTTAATGTTGCTTGTTTTTTTTTTTCTGGATGCAGGAGCAACTGGCAGAGGAGCGCAGGGAGCTGGAGAGTCAGAGGGAGACGTACCAGCAGGACCTGGAGAGGCTGAGAGAGTCCACCAGAGCTGTGGAGAAAGAAAAGGAACGCCTGGAGCACCAGAAGAAGATCAAGAGGAAGACTATTGAGGTGGGAACTGGTAGTAGAGATGATGGCCTAACAGTGTAACAAAATACAACCTTTGCTAATACAGAAATATCACAGTATGCCTTAATTTTAGAGAAAAGGCTCAAGACTAGCAAGCAGGCTGTTGCTAGCTAAGACAACATTTAATTCACACAAATAATGAACTTCAAAAAAGTAAAGGAGCAGCTGTAGTCCAAAAATGGATGTGGACAGCAGGCACGCATGCTGCTCTGTTTATACCACATTAGCTGCCTGCATACACGGATGTGTTTGCATGTTTGTCAGTGTGTACGGTCAGCAAATTAGCAGATGGTGGAATTCACGTCAGGTGGATCCTCCCAGCCACACAGACACAAACTATAGATGAAGCTGAAGCTAACAAATGTGAAGTATTGGTTCAGTTTGCGATACAGTGTGATTTATTTCAGATACACTTAACTATAGCTTGAAGGTGTTTTTCAGTTTTATTACTGATGACTGATTGTATGAAGGATTTTTATTATTACTATAGTTTGTAGGGGACTTTGATTTAAAAAACGCCTCTGAAAAATAGGAAACTCAGATTGAAAGTCACAAAAGAGCATGCTACTACACTTTCAAAGGTGTGTGTCAGAAAATGGAAAATGAGGTGGAAAGCAGGGTGTTGGGTGACAGGGAAGTGAGGAGGTAATACCAGGAGCCGTGGTGCTTGTGATGATTACTCACATGATAAAGAATGCGAAGGGGCTTTCCAGTCTCTCACTTCCTTTTTCGCCGTTTCCTTGCATCAGTTTTCCAAACCTCTCCCACCTAGCCTCTCTTTTTTTCTCCTTCCATCCCATCCCCTGGCTATGAATCTTGTACCCACCCCTCTAAGGTGGAGGAACACTGAGGAGCCAAATATATGTATGAAGGAACCTTTAGTTCTTGAGTTAAGGTAGAAAAGAAACCTAGGTTTCAGCTCACGCAGCCTGTTTCACAGATGCACAAATGATAAGCATGCATACAACAGAATACATCTCCACCTAGGCAGGGAGCAGTCTTTCTCCTCACCTCTCTGTACCTCTGCTTCTCCTCTCTCCTCCTGGTGTTATCCTTCTTTCTCTCCTTGCAGCACAATGCCGGTCATTGTTTGTGAGTTTCATGGGAGAGGAGCTTTGAGAAGGATCCACTGACTGTAATTTCATGCCTGGTGCTAACAGATCTGCCAAGGAGCTACAGTAAAGTTACCTAATATCAGCCTTTAGTGTTTTCAAAGGCACGTATCACCGTCACAGTTTGGTTGATTGGCATTCTCTGTGAGAGGGAAGGGCAACTGAGGCATGGGAAGTTTTGTCTTGATAAGACTTTATCTTCTCATCAGACCAAGTAGTTACAGACAAATGTGACTGTTCTGGTGTCACTAATGGGGGTGGGCAATGTAATTTTACAATATCAATATACCGTGATACCAATAATTTTCTGTAAAACTTAAACTTCAAACCCTGACAAAACAAAACTCATAACTCATAATGCTATGATGAAAAACATAAACGAGAGAACTAGAAATCACATGAGGGGAGGCAACAGCTTATTTGAAGTCAATAAAACCAAGCAGACTTTGTCTTTGCATCACCAGTTGTTCTCGCCCCAACCCCTTGGCGTTCCTGTTACCTAGCAACCAGCTCGGCTTGACGAAAGAAGGAGTAAGCCAGTAGGGGTGTAATAATCCATCAATCTGGATCGATATATCGATTTAATGATCAACGATCCAATAACAGCGATCCATATCATTACTTTAACATAGGCTTTTATTTGAAAGTCTGTGTCATTGTCAAACAGCAGCAGGCAGATGGCAAGCAGCCAAGAGAAAGAGGATGAGGATAATGTTACTTGGTAAATAAATCAGCAGAGTTGAAATAATATGGATTTCAGGGCAAATAAGGATCAACAAACAGAGCACATGGCGTATGAAAACAATGACTTTGCAAGATAAAACAAGATGTACCTGCCTGGACGAGCGTCTCACCTCGCTAACTTCTTGCTACAGCAACATTAGCTGCTCTGTTTTAACAATGTTCAGCTAAAAAAACATGCACTGTATGGCCAAGAATAAAAAAGAAAGGGGTGGCAGCATCCTCTATAACAGACTGTGTTAAATGGGCATTTAATATCGCCTAATATCGATCGCAGACCCCTGAATCGTACTGAATCGAAATCATATCGTTGCAGACTTTGTAATATCGGAAAACATCATATCATTGTCCAAAGAATTGATATAATATTGTATCGTGATGAAACTGGTCATTTACACCCCTATAAGCGAGTAAGTTAGTTGGCCCTAAATCATGGACCCAGAGATTGTTAGTATATATATTTTTTATATACAGTGTTCTTCTATAGAGTAAACAGTACCCTCTATAGTCAAATTTAGATTGAGTGTTGGTCCCTCTGCTCTGTGGGTACATTTTTAAAACAAGCCATCTGGATTTGATCACAGGGAGAGGAGCGTGAACATTAATGACAGCTCCACCACCTGAGTCACACATATGATTCTGTCATCAGGTGGAGGCCGTTTAAAACACACCTAATTATGACTAATGGATGAGTCAGTGTGTTCTTCTGCTTCTCGTCTTTTTTCTGCTTCTTGAGAAAATAAAAAATGTCAGTGCACGTACAAACTGGATCTCTGTTTTCCACGAATCTGGACAGATCAGCTGACGGGCTGCACTGATACACATGCTTCCATACATGGGACGATGTGTTTTTCTGATTAAGGCTGTCTCCGGTGATGTCATTTGTTCCTCTCTGCTGTCTGACATTCCTACCTGGTCGACGCCTGACAGTTATCTGGACTTGCCAGTGCCTCTCGATCTAATGCAAGAGAAGTAACTGACAGATGACACAATGCCATCCATTCAAGTCCAGACTCGTCCTCCCCCCAGAAAAAAGCTACAGTGCTTTTTTTGCAACTGAGTGTTCCAGTGTTTTGTTATTCATCTACTGCAGTTTCACTCATAACATCTTGAGACATCTGGCTGCCGATCTACCATCCCAAAGATTTCATGGTAACAAGATTTGTCAGAGACGTGCCTCAGTCCTTAGTTAACTGGAGTCTTAACTCAAGACGTACACAAACACAACCAGCTGACATGAGTTATTGCATTTCTCATGTCATTACTGACTCTGAGCAGTACCTAGAACACTTCACAGGGACTTGTTGAAAACCACATCCTCAGGCTGGACTGACCTCATCTGTTGTGATGAGTAATGGCGGGACCCTGGTAATTACAGAGGCTGTTACTGAAACTGAAACAATAGGATTGTTATGTGGTTTGTTTGTTTGTTGCAAGGACTGCAAGATAAAACCTGAAGCAGGTTAAATTTAGACCCTATCGAGACTCATCACCCCATTAAGTCATGCCCATAATATTTGTTTCAGACCAGCTAAGTAGTGTGTTTGTGTGTTTTGTACACACTCAGAATGTATGGGTTGCAGCTCCATACTGTTGGCTGCGCTGTGGGAATTTCTTGGCTGCGGTAATGGGAGATTTGGAAGCGGTTTGTTCCCCCTCTGCGTCAAACACATCAAACAGTCTTTTCATCAGCTGTGACCTCAGGATCTGTTCCAGGCTTTGGGCCAGCCTGATATCAACAGACATTTAATCACCGGCACCCAACATTAAGACTCATCAGCAAACCCGTGGAGCTATGATTAGACCTCATAAAAAAAAAAAAAAAATACATGCCTCCCTGTAAGTGTGCATGTGTGTTTCGGAACATATGTGAGTGTTTGCACAAGAACGGTGCTAGTTGCGGCATGTCCTAACATCAGAGGAACTTCTCTTTTATGTGTTATCTCATGTGATCGCATTTGGCCTCTTGATAAGGAATGCATTGGGCTCAGGCTTTTTTGTTTGGCTCTACCCCAACAGAGCCTCGGGTCCAATTGCTCAATAGTCCTGTGAGTGCAAAGTCACAAAACGTGTTCATAATCAAGGTTAGAGCTGGAGCTAGGGATTTGATTGACAATAAATAGTCGAGAAGAGAAATGCAAAATACAGCAAGAATCACTGCAACAAAGATAAAAAAAAATACGGACTGGACTTAAGACTACAAGGTCAAAGGTTCAACACCCGCACTACTGTGGAAGGAAATGCGTCAATGAGTAACTCCTGCTGTCTTTAGTAAATTATTTGAGGTGCTTTTAGGCAAAGCATCCAGTTTAACGAGTGCCCCTTTCTCCTGCTTCACCTGCAAGAGCAGAAAATTGTTAAACTGGATTGCCACCTGGTGTGAGTAACTACATGACAGAAAACATTGCTAAAAACCTGCCACGATTTGCAAAGTTCAAGAGAAACATTAAAAGGTCAGTCATAAATGGTGACCTGTATCTGTGTTTCTCACACTCTGAGTTATCTCTTCCCCTCTTTGGCCTCAGTCTCCAGGCTGATTTATTTCACGGGGTCTGAAAAACCCTTGAAGAGTCACCCTTTACACATCAACACCCTCACCATGTACACACACACACACACACACACACACACACACACACACACACACACACACACACACACACCTAAATGCCTGTGACTGGCCTCTTCTATAATCAGCTGGTAGCAGTTGCTTTGAGAGGCTAAGACAGAACACCAAGCTCGAGGGCAGATATTTTCTTTTTACGCCATCTGTCACTGAAGCTATCCCACCTGTTCGCTGCACACTGTATGCAGTACTGTTCTGTGGCCTCCTTCAGCTAAAATATTGTCCAAAAAATTACCCATGTGAAAGAAATAAGTGGCTGGATATAGAGAAAGTTGAAGATTTCAGGGCGTCTTGTTTGTTTCCAGACATTGTTTCTTGAGATGCGGTTAATGTGATCTAATAATGATTTTCATTATTAATGAATCTGCACATTATCATTATTTTTTATAGTTTTAAAAAACATCAGGAATCCAATATTAAATGTTAAAGTCCAAAATCACGTCATCAAATGTCTTGTCTGACCAAAATAGCTGGAATCAGAGAATGATGGGAGTTTTATTTTATTGATAAATGACTCAGCAGATTAATCGGTTATTGAAATGGTTCTTTAAGTGACTTATCGCTTCAACTCTAATGTGATGTCCCCATATATTGTATAAAGTGGGTGTAGCCACTGTGATGTCACCAACTGATTCGTGAACCCATTTTGAATCCTCAAGTTTGGATTGTAGACATCTTTAATTTTTTGAGTCAGAAGTGACCACATTTGGTTGAGATGGTGAAGATAACTCTAATGCTAGCTGCTAACGTGGTTAGCACGAGGCATTTAAAACTATGGTTAACTGTGATAAAGCTAATGCTAAATTTTGCTACCAAAAAGAAGGCTTAAAACCATTAAAACAAAATGAACTCCCTTGAAAAACTGACAATCGTACTCATTAGAGCAGGGGTGTCAAGCATATGGCCCAGGTGCCAGAACCGGCCTGCCAAAGGGTCCAATCCGGCCCACGAGATGACTTTGCACACCTCATACTAATGCTAAGCAGTGTCGGGTCGAAACACTAGATACTGAAATTCAACAGATTTAAAGCTGTTGAACACTGTGCAAAATATTGTCAACCAGCAGCTTCAGTACAAAAGAATCTGTATCAGCCTTCTGTCTTGAAACAGTAATGAAAGTGAGTAGTCGACTGACTGAAAGTGGAAAAACTGAGACATACTGTTGAATTTGCACATTTTCTGAGGTTATCGTGGGCTGTTCATCATTAGTTTTGTAAATGGATGAACATTTTCACAGTTGACTTCTTTACATAAATAAGGGAAACATTTTAAGAGGTTGTTATTTATAGGTCACTATGTAATGGTTTTAGTGGACCACTGGAGGTCAAAGTGGGTTGTATGTGACCCATGAACTTAAATGAGTTTGACACCCCTGCGTCAGAGGGTCTTTTAGTGCAACCAAAACATTACAATTAACTACGCCTGTGCCCTGTGAATTTTGGATTATGCTATGGTTACATTACCTTACCAACATTGTCGCCGTGTCACCAACCTGTTTAAACAGGTGATTTCCTTTTGTAAAAAGAAAAAAAAAATCTGTAGAGGCCAAAACTGTTGTGTACCAGGCTGTAAACATGTTTATTTCTGCTGTAAAGTTGGGCATTTTAATATGGAGGTCTCTGGGGATTGGCTTGCTCTTGGAGCCAGTTTTGGCACTTTGCAGTTTTTGGCAGGAGTCCTGACACTGAAACATTGCTCATCACCAAACTTAATAAAAAACAGTATTTACTCTGCGTAATTATCACATTTGTAAGCTGTATGAACAGCTTGAACAAAATTTGATTTTGGATTAGACCAATTTGAGGCTGCAGTGTTTATTAATCTCACTAATTCAGCACAGATCAGAGCTGCACATGGCCCATAGAAACTAATACTCAAGTCAGTATCTCACACATGTTCACTACCACACGTCAGATGGTCTAGGTAAGCTTCAGCAACCAGTATCTCCTTCCCACTGGTGTCACGTTGTGTACAAGGCGACACATTGTGCAGTGAGTGGAGATATGTATGATATGGGAGTATCCAGGCAGTTTGCAGGATGAGAGGAACCTGGCCGTATAATTAGCTCGTCCAGGCCTGTCATTAACAGAAACCTCTGGAAGGCAGCCAGCGCTAATTGTTTATGAGCTGTCAGTCAGGGCTCTTTGTGCTCTGAAGCTTCCGCACAGTTTACTTCCCTGGAAACCTGCTGTTTGTGCCGCTTGAAGCCGATCACCTTGTTCTGGGAACAATGCAACATCTGTGTGCCAAGATGAGTGAGTGCTGAAGGAGGAAAAATGATGAAGGGGAGAAAGAAAGGGGAGATTTAGGGAAGGAGTTATGGAGACTTTCCCACTGCAGGGGCCTCTCTCTGCCTCAGGGCCTGTCATGCTCTGCTGTTACAACTGGGGGAAGCGCACACATACACACAGTCACAGTCAGATGAGTTTGCCCTTCATGCCTTGTGAAACACTGTCATCATGTGTTCCTCTTCTCCACAGGAAGTATTCTACATCATCATCAATCATGTAGCATGTGGGCTGAATATCAAACAGAACAGTTACAGACTGATGTCAAACTTTACGTTAAAGACATTTCTGATGATAAAACTGGTGTTAGACTCACTCATGTTTGTTTGGTGTTACATTATCATGATGATACTGGCCTATTTCTTAAAATGTCAGATATAGATGATATGATGATAACTGTGTTATCAGCTTTGTCTTGTTAGCTTATTTAACCAATCAAACATACAGATTAAAAGTTGTTTCACTAGTCAGTACCATCATTTCACATTAATAACCAGTAGTTGTTTATTAAAACCTTCTACTGTAGTCACTTGTAGTGCAACATCTACGTTTCATTTCTCATAAATAATGCATTTGTATTATCATTGAAATGAAATTTTTACTGTCACATGTTTCAGAGGCTTTTCAACGCAGCTGAGATTCAAATTCAAACCAACAGCGTCTCTGTAAAATGTTACTATTTGTGAAACTTTATTAATAAAAGATCTATTCAGACATAAATTATTAGTAAGTGGCTGCTCAAAAACCCACATGTACTTGTCCAGCTATGATCAGAACAGATTTTGGAAAGTTTTAACAACTGAGTTTATATTAAAGTTCTTTCAGAAAGGACCTGCTGTTATAGAAGGTCATGCACAAAGTTTTGCACCTTTGCTTTATCTCATAATAGCTCTAAGTTAAAATTGGTATAATGGAAATAACCTGGACTGCTTGTTTTTTTTGTGTTTTTTATTTGGAAAAAAATGCATTTAAGGCAACCAAAAGATGTAATACATGTTAATAGACATGATCAGAAATGCAGGTGTGTCTGAAATAACTGGATTCTGTCACTCATTTTTGGCTCAGAATAATTAAGAATTTTCTCAGGGAAAAGTTTTAGTTTTACATTCTGTATGATTGTGATCATTTCAGCAATCAGTCTTTGTTAATGGACTGGAAATCCCCCTAATCTCAATGTTCTCAATCAGCTCTCGGCTTTAATCAGCCAAAACATCAAGCACTTTTCTTTATGTTCGAGTCGTCAAAAAAGTCATCATATGTATCGATCTTAAATATTTGAAACGGTTTCAAGTCTCATTTTTCCACATCGATAGACTTGTACCAGCTGCTCTTTGTCGCTCTCTCTTGTTGATAATGTTTGCTGTTGTCATTCTTATGTTCTCTGCTATTCACCAAGAAAAGAAAAGTCATCATTGTCATGTTATAGCCTTGTTATATTTATCTTCTGATAGACATTTTAACTTGTATGCCCCCAGTATTTACCTATGAAATTGAAAATGGTATAGAACATTAATATTTTTCAAGGTATTGTATCAAAGTTGAAAAATACCAGTAATGTGACAACACTGCTTTATGTATAACCAAAGCTGAACAGCCCAAAATTGCCAGTTTGTGTTTTGACTTTTAATTTTGATGTGTGATACATTTTATGCAACATGTTGAGTCACAGTTCTGTAGAAAGGCTTAAGCACAGTGAAAAGATGCCTGTTATAGTTCATGTGATGCAGGATATGTGGGATTACTAACTCAAACAAACCCTACACCACTCCATTGTTGCCGAAATCCTCCTGGTCAATGTGATTGAATGCAGATTGGATGATAATGTTGACTCCATCTGTAGATCATCTTTCCTTCAGTCTAGTAATTAAGTGGACAATGCAGTCAGTGTCTTTTATCCACTGATGTCATGAGAGCCATTTTCTTGTTCCCCTGCTTGTCTAACAGCCCTGCCTGTTTTGTTAGGCACGCCTTTATGTGCACAGGGACTATTAAGGGTTTTATGTTTCTCATTTTGTGTGTGTGTGTGTGTGTGTCTGTGCGTGTGTGTTTGTGTGCGTGCATTGTCCTTGAGTCTTTTGGAACACATCAAAAGCCTGTTACCAAACTTACCAAAGTGTGTGCTCAGCAGAAAGAGTCACATGTGTTTCTGATTCCCTCTGTAGCCCATAAATACCCTGCTCCTCAACAGATTATGTTTCTGTAATGACGGCGTCACACAGACGATTTATACTGCGTATCTGCGTGTGTGTGTGTCTTCTATACTCTTAGGCTGTTTTAAGTTTTGTTTTGTTTTTTGTCTTCAGAAATATACTCTCATACATAGCTAACAGCAGGCTGCTTATACACACACAACATGCAAACTCCACGTTCCACAACTGCGATTCTAAACTGAATCCGACCACAAATATGGATAATTACAGTGCAGAGTTGGGAAGACATCCTCTCTGAACTTGAATACTGATTTTGAAGTCTTATATGATGATGTTTACAACAAGTCCTCAGTCATCTTTCAGCAGATAACATCCAGTCTTCTTCTCCTCCAGGTGGCTCCTATGTCCGGCAGTCTGAACGGGGAGCTGCTCCTGTCCTCTGGCCTCAACACCTCCACCACTGTCGCTGACCTGCCGCTGCCTCAGAAGCCCCTGGTGCGCGCGAGCCTGTCTGTCGCACCGGCCGACTATCCAGAGCGCCCTGAAGTGATGCTGCGGCGGGACACAAGCTCTTCCACCTTGCCACTAAAGACGGAGGTGCCGCTTCACCTCTTCAGCACCACCAACCAGCAGCACAAACTGGTGGGGGTGCAGCAGCAGATCCCCACCAAGCTGGCTGCCTTCAGCAGCGGCAAAGGGAAAGGAGGCAAGATAGGCAAAGCCTCACATCGCACAGACAGCACTGGTAAGGAGTTAGACCTCACAGTTAGGGTCACACCTGTGTACCTTTCCATCTCTGAACATCTGCCGAAAAAATTAATCAGCAGTAACTGAAGCACACACACATCTGTACACACTGAGTCTGCACTACAAACAGTCAGTAAGGCCCTGTAAATACCAAAGCTGCCTTTTTTCCAGCTCTTAAACCTGGCGCTCTCCAAGAAATAGCTGGCAGGGAGTGCTTGAGAGTGCTTTGGTGGCGCAGCACTTTTTCAGTCGAGACAGTTGATTGTTTCTGGTTGATACAGAATATCCACAAAATATCAGTGCAAGGTAGTCTTTGCTCCGGGTGAAGGGAAGGCTGAAGCACTTATGGAGAAAGGATGGACCTGCTGCTCTACATGGGGCATTAGGGAAAGATATATTATTATACACAATATATAGATATAGTTCTCCTCCATTAGTGTCAGTGTTCAGCACTCGTACATGTAAGATGAGACAGTTGGTCTTTGTCCCTCCAGTTTGACTGGATGGCTAGGTAGGTAGGACAAGTGTCAAGCACAGCATTTTACCCAAGCGGCACCCCCCATAGACCCCCATGTTAAAATGCCCAACTTCTCAGTAACAGTTTTGGTCTCTTTAGCTATTTCCCATCGTCATGATGACTGTACAGGTTTTTTTTGTTGATATATAACTCATCTGTTTGCATTTGGTTAAGGCTTAACATTACACCTAATTAAAGGCGAACAGCTTTGAATGACAGGCTGTAAGTCGATAGTGTCCACAGCTCCACCCTCTTGCCCAAATATTGGATCATAAAAAAGTATGATTGCCTCAGGAAACAACGGTTCAGTAGATACAGCCCCTAATGTACACATTCATAGATGTGCATACTATGGCTGCAGCTAACTGTAACTGTCATTTTTGATTGTTCTGTCCTTTATTTTTTCAATGAATCATTGGTTCTTTACAACATGCACGACAGTTTTCCTACAGCTCATGATGACATCATCAGTCTGGCTGGACATCGGCTCAAAACTTATATGAATAATATTCAGTTTGCTACAAAGGAAGGCAGGAAAACAACACATCCTAGCTACTAATCGTTGCAGCTCTCGTGCATTCTTTAATGTACATCTACATATTAAATACAATGGTTTTTTTCTTGCATATGCATGCATGTATGCCAAGGACTTCTGGGAAGAAGAGATCTTGAATCCCAGTGAGACCTTCCTGGCTAAATAAAGGATGAATAAATAAATAATATCATGTAACTGATATTTTAATGGGACTTTAACAGCCCTGTAATGTCACATACAGTGTGAATGAATAGTCTGTGTGAGTAAACATACAAAGGATGATGATTTCATCTTTTAAATACAAAGAAAACAAAGACAGAGGAGTGTCACAGTAAAAGGAGAGGGTGAGGTGTGTGACTTTTCTGTTACACTTGCACTAACAGTGCATCAGTTGCCAACTAATACCTACATCAGATTATCATAACAGTACGCTCTTTCACAATGTGGCGCCTGTTACACTGAGGTTTTCTCCTCTTATTCTTGCAGGTGATGTATAACAGTGCAGCATGATTGGTTTTAAAATGAATTTTTCTCACCCGCTCTTTGTCGGTATACAAGCCATCTGTTCCTGACATGAGCTTGACCCGATCAGCATGATTTAAGTGGCTCGTTAGGATCACATTAGCTGTCTAAATTGGGTCAGCCCTCTGATTTATCAAATCGGAGCCTGAGAGAGAGGCTAGGCCGCGCTAGTTTACCAATGCAATCTAATTTTACAATTAAATCACCTTCTGTCTCTGTTTGTCTCGGTTTCTTTGCTCCCTCTTCCTCTCCCTCCCCTGGTCTCCCCCTCCTCCTCCTCTCAGCCTCAGTGGATATGAAGCAGATGCTGCCGCTGAAGCTGTCCGCCCGAGACGACAACGCCCTCAAGGCCAAGCGCTCCATCAGCCCCCACCAGCAGCTCCCGCTGTCAGCCCCTCCTCAGCCTCAGTCCCTGCATCAGCACGCAGGTACCTTTATACACACAAACTGCTCATATACATACACACACACACACACACACACACTTCCTCCTTCGCTCCGTTGGGACAAACCCAAACACAATCTCCTCCCGTCTGTCTTTGCCTGCTGCATTATTAAACTTGGTTCTCACAGACACAAACATGAGACGCACACATTCTCCACCTGGGCAAACCGGACCCCACCCGATCACGTTCCTGTCTCAAGCTTACATTCATGCCTCACCCTGTGTAAACACCTATCAGTTTCACATGCTTCAGTGTGATTAATGGCAGGCTGTACTGCTGACACAGACATTTTAACACTTTAATCCTCTGCCCTTACAATTACTGCTGAGGCAGGATTTCAGATGATAGATTTCAGTATATAATGCTATTTTTGGATTAATCCCTTGCTCTCTAACAGCCTTTCTTGCATGTCTCCAACAGATCAACTCAGTCCCCCAGACAGTGCCGGGCCAGACACCCAGTCCACCTCCTCCATCAGCATCTCCCACCCTCCAAATGTCCAGAAGCCCCCCATGCCTCTTTCACAGTCTCATCCTCAGCCCTCTGTGCAGCCTCCCGCCATCCCTCCCCACTCTCAGAGCACCGGCTCCCTCCAGTTCCCGTCACATCTGCAGCAGCAAGGCCACAGTGCCAACGCTCAGGCACATGTCCAGGTAAATGTTCACGGGCTCACTCACAGCCACAGCATGCCGCCACCTTACAAGATCGCCACAGAGGACCTCAATAAGGAGGACGTCATCTTCTTCTAAACTGCAGTCTGCTGCCCTCAGATCAACCACTAATCACAAAAACAGAAAAAAAGAAGAGAATTATGGGATAGTTGCAAATTAACGATGTGTCAACCTCCAAGAAGCCACTTAAATGCGATAATGTGATGTTGATGGTTGTTGAGTGTGGGCAGCTGTGGTGTTATTTAGGGCTGGTCAGGTAAGACGGTTTAAGTATCTTTACACAGCAGCAATCCACAGCAGAGAGCAGAACCTTTGTCAGCACTTCTGTGGTCCACACAGAAAGAAAAAATGATCTTGAAGGAAAGATGACATTTCTATTTTAACACTGCTATGTTTTTAAGATGCCACAGTTTCCTTTTATTTAAGTTTTAGTTTAAGTTTTTAACTCAAGAGGACAACAAGTATGAGGAGGAAAACAAAGACTTCTTCTAACGTGTTGGAAAAGGTTTAAATGAAGTTTAACCAATCCAAAGACATTAGCTGCGGGAGCTGATTTGACTGAAAAGGACAACATGAAAGAAAAATGGTCGGGTGATTTTCAGACTCCGGTCAGGCTGGTCTGTGATGTGGGGAAAAAAGCGAAAGGTGCAGCGATGGCGCTCTGGCCTTAACCATCTGCGTCTTCTGGACCTGGATTCGCAAGAAATGATTCAACAGGAAGTCAGAAATGATCCAACTCTTAATACAGGAATACTTTCTGCTTGATGTTTCATTTGCACAATGTAAATACTCCATTCCAGACTAATGAATGAGCTTTTATGGACAACATGTTTTTCGTTTGGTTTTACATGTGTCAAAATTTTTGAAGGTTCATTTCATTGTGTTGTTCTTGTTCTTCTTAACCACGCTGATTTCAGAAGGCTGAACGGTGGAGTATATTTCGAGTGTTGCCACTGGTTGTGAAACCTGAAACAGGAGTTACTTTTTCAGACTGGTGTGTAATAATTCATTTCAAATAAGGGAGAGTCCAATTTGCAGCAAATTCATTTTTTTCCCCAACTCATGCAGAGTGAACACACTCAGGAAAGCCTTTATTATGTCTGCACAGTTTGAAATTGTGTCTCAAAGGCCTTTGCACACTGAGTCTGTTTTTTTTTGTTCGAAATTATCACACGTCTAAAAATCCATCAGAGACATTTGACCAGGAATCAGTGAAGAAAATGTAGCAGCGGGACACAGCCATGACAAGACAGAGGAACAGGGTGCACAGAATCATTTCATAACTCAGACAGCTCACTTTCAACAGGTCAGATAGAAACATTCAGGTGGATTATGATGAAGAGGAGGTGGATGTAGACCACACATAAGATGTGGAGGACAGCTTGGCTCTGTCATGCAGCTGTGGTGCCACATGAAAGACGGAGGGAGTGGTGACAGCCAGATTGGTAACTCCAGTTTAGAGAGGCAGAAAGGAAAGGAGGAAATGTGTCTCTTGATTTTGTCACGTATTAGGAATTTTCACAACAAATACAACAATAAAACGCATCAGAATCTGTTTGCAAGGTTTCTTTGCATAACGATTTTTTCAGATGACGGATTTAAAAATGCATGGGAAAGAAATGGACTCAGTGTGCAAAGGCCTTTACTTGCATTATTCTCAAAAACACACAGGTTTTACCGTGCAATCATTATTCTTGCATTAATAATATTCCTAAAAAACATTTCACAAGTACATTTTGTTGCATAATTTAATACAGAAATGTACAGCAGATAAATATGTACATTTAAGCATGTACTTAAATTAAATTAGCCTTCAGACTTTAAGAGTTTAAAGGTGTATTTGATTGTAGAACACAATTGCGCATACACTGGCTCCGTATGCATTTCTTTTATTTTGATATTGTTTCGACCTTTGGGCCATCTTCAGGATCAACAAACATATGTGATATGTATGTCGTATATTTCCGAAACTTTTAGCAGAGCTGCTCTTGACCCTGTAGGAAATGAGCTCATCTTTGCAGCACACTGCACCGTGTAGACATCAAAAAAGCCTCGCTGAGTTTGTTCCACTTCATGTAAAGTATCCCTTTAAGAGACACATCTTTGAGAAACACATCTGTTGCCATTTAAGTGGAACCGTAGTGCACTGTGTAATTCACGACATTTCATGCTGCATGTTGTTTTAAGGGCAAAATTAACTTTTATTTTGAAAAAAAGAGAGAAGATTTGGGGTTATAAACTTTCAAGACGACAAAAATAATCACAAGTTTCATACAGAGTTTAAATGCACTGGAAATATTTAACCCATCATCATAATAACAGAAATATGACTTTCTGATTTTGCACTAGTTGATCCAGTAAAATGAAGGCCTCTTTGTGTTATCTCCAGATGACTCAGATATTGACAGTAAGGCCCCACTGTGCATACTGGAGTTAAAACTGGTGTCAACACTGTTTTATATCTCTCAGTCTCTGTTATTCTGGATTGGCTTCACTGATGTGATGCATCATATTATAAACTACACATCCTCCCTCTTTAACCACACATATATATTAAGTACAGTATTCTGGAGAAATGTGGTCGGAACATTGAAGCAGTTTAAAGGTTATGGATCGTGGCCTAATTTTTCACTCAAGTCAGGAAATGAAAAGTTCAGCGAGTCACGTTTTTGAAAGCTGTGTCTCTGCTGACTTGGCAGGATGGGTTCATTTCAGCAGAGCCGGTATATCTTTGATATATATATATATATATATATATATATATATATATATATATATATGAAGATGACCGTTTTAACTGAGACCCTGAGGTCTCATCGACGCTGTGTTTTATTGATTGCTGATAACATTTCATTAGCTGCGTCTTAAATCTCTGCTTGACTGAAAAGCGGTACTGTGACGAGTGCAGTGGTCCTGCAACAATAATGACTATCAGCTTTTGTCTGAAATTTCAATCTTGATCTGTCTTCACAGAAGAAATACGGAGATGTCCATGTGATTTCCTGTCTCTGTACATACGTGATAACCCTTTAAATCATGAAAGAGTTGACACATTGATGTGTTTGTGTCTCTGGAGGGAAAAATGTCGACGATTTTTGTCTTTGTCCAAGTAAGCTTGTCTCTGAAGCTGTGATCACTAGCTGGAGTGTTTTTGTATATTATGTATATTGTTGTACATACTGTGTGTGATATCCGCTGCACCGGCTGCCCTCTTACACACTCTTGTATTAGGAACAGAGATATTTGACATGCATCATGATGCAAAAGTCAGCCAAAAGTCTGTTTGTGCATATGTGTATATACAGTTAAAGTACACACATGAGTGTGTATGTACTATACGGTACACCTTGCTTGGGGTAGACTGGTGGCAGTTTAATGAAACCACAATCAGTTGTTGCTGTTGTTTTTGAATGAACTTAAAATGAAGGTGTGCATATTTAATCTCCTGACGTGTGTCGATGTTGTAGCATTGAAGCCGAGGTGCACTGTCTGTCGTCTTTCTCCCGCGATCCATGAGTGATGTTTCACCAAGATTATGTAGCAGTCGTGAAAACTAAATCATCTGCTTGTTTCAGTTGGTTAAACCAAAGACACGCTGTGCTGACTGGGTTCCTGTCTGTGTGCTCTTGTATGAAGGAGAAGTGACACTGTGCTGGTTGTGTGGTCGTCCACAGAGTCTTATTACTTGTGAAAACATCCTCCAGGGAGTGTCCATCACGAGTGTGTTTACAGCACATTGTAGTCCAGCTAATATCCTGTCTCGGGTCTAATTTTTGGATTTGATGTGTGTTTGTCTTGTTTTAAATCCTCATGTCCAGATCTGAAATATCTCTCTATACACAGAGATTCACTTTGAAACCAGAATACACAAACAATAAATCAAATGGGGCGTCGACGTTCCCTGTTTTCCGGTTTATAGAGGCACAACCCAGCTCAGGATATGAGCTCATCTGAAACTGTCTTAGAAGATATTTATGTACACCATCTCTTAACAAAACAACTATGTAATATCAATGTGCATGTGAACACACTTGGTGGTTTTCAGTGGGTTGAGCCCTTCAAATATTCCTCTAGACTTTGACAAAACAATCTCAACTCAGCATCCACTTACAAGCTTTTTTACCTTGAGCTTTCAACCCTATCACATGGTCTTCATCAGCATAGTTAAAGGGATACTGTTGTGATTTTCAGCCAGCTCTGTATCATAACACTGTGGGTAATATGTGTAAATGAACTGTGGTAAACTTACCGGTGCCCAGATCTCCCTGCTCATCTCTCAGCTCACATGGATTTTTGCTGGCTCTAGTGCTGTTGCTCGAACTACAGATTGTACTTGTGTATTTTTGTATGCCCGCCACCATGGACACAAAGAGTATAGAAGCAGATCGAAAGAGAGACCCGCCTCTTTTTTGCTCAGATCAAACGGCAAAACTAGACAGTGCTGACCACTGTTTAGCTGTAATACTAGCGTGAACAGGAAGTGGACACCATACTATTTCCTGTATTGTAAAAACAGGCTGAAAAAAATGAGATCAAACGGTAATACTGAGCAGTGCTGTTAAAGTATGGACCAAAATTCTGTTACTGTACAGCATATTTCTTGCCTAAAATGTTTTCAGAGACATATCTTAGCTCACTGTTTGACTGCAATACGATCGCCAGATTGTTTGTTGCCAGTCGACCACCATTTGTTTCCTGTGGAAAAACATCCACACTCTAAAAAAGAATCCACTGGTGCAACTTTTAAAGATTAAAATAACAACTTGCATGCATCATTTTAAGTAGTTCCAATTCTGGCATTTTTGAGTCAGTCCTATGAGTCTTTTATAATTGAACAAACTCCAACGGTTTGATTAAGTTGAACCAACCTAATATTTATCCAACAGTTGTGGCGATGTTAAGTGGTCAAATTATTTAAGATATTCTAACTTATTTATTTTAATTCCATCCTACTCAAAAAATGCCAAAAAAAATATTATTTGGTGCTGAAAAACTTATTATTTTAAGTGTTATCCACCAACCCAATGAATCTTTTTTTAGAGTGCAAGCTCGCATTATATCACCCGCCAGCGAGAGCATTTATCGGTTCAGTACAGTGCAGTGCATTCTGGTAGTTGTAGGTTTTCTACCTCTTGAACGCGAATGCCACAGCCCTTGTCCTCTGTTTTCATTGGTCACATAGCACTGCTTTTTAAAAAGTATTTGCGTCTTTTTGCAGCACAGACAGCCTAGTTTTATTAAAAGATCATTTTTCCAGCAGTGAAGTACATCTTTAAAGGCCCTCACAAGCTACAATTCCTAAAAATGCTGTTGTTGAAATCATGACAGCTGCTGATCTCGACTGTTGTGACAAGTGAGCAAACTTCATCTGCTAATGAAGACCATGTGATGCTGTTGAAAGCTGCGGAAAAAGTCGTTAAGTGGAGCTCGAGTTGGGATTGTTTGTCAAACTACAATTTCCAAAGTAAAGAACGACATGTTACGCTTAACTTTTTGAGACATTCCCACGTCTGTCCATGTTCCTGTATTTCCAAGTGTCTACTCCAGGTACGAGACGAGGGTGGACGCTGCCTTGTTGGTGCCACTGTTTGAATCAACTGAAGTCTTAACTATTGCTGTACTGAAATGCTGAACCTCTTTGCTCTGTTTTAAAACTTGGAAGCCAGTCAGTCACATCACTGTGTGTGTGTCTGTGTACGTGTGTCTGTGTGTGTATGCTCGCCACCAAAAACACAGCTGAAACATTTCTAACCAACTTGTTTCCAGTCGTGTTTTTTTTTTTTTCTTTTCCTTTTTATACACGCATTCATATTGGACCTGTTATGTGTAAATAATCATGAACATATTTTATTTCCTCGGCCAATTTTACACTAGTCACTTTGGATAGTAGCATACTTGAAGGGGAAAATGAATGTTTGTAATGCTTATTATTATTGTCTGTGAACTTTTATTTACCAAGAGCTGTCTAATGACGTTTGTAGCACACAGCAAAACTGATTTTTGTACCGTTGTATTTTATTCACTGCGAGATGTTTAGGACTACCTGTGGACACAAACTGCTGCCTTAGAGAGAGTTTAGTAATAAAAAAAAGTCTTGAAATGATTCTTGCTGTCTTCTGAATTTTTTAATCACGGCCGACAAACGCTAATTCTTTGGTTTGCTGCATACTTGGATCATTGCTGTTTAGGCAAAAGTCAAGCATGCGATGATTATCATTGAGTAAATTTGTGTTTACAAGGATTTGTCTCTTTCTTCCCCCTGAACAACTACCACATGTAACATATAATTCTGTCTCATTATTTAGATTTCTATTCACTGCTTGTCAAAATAATCCTGACCACCCAATTAGCTACCACCCCAGCCATTCCTCAGTGTTTAGGAGGTGCGCTAACAGTGTTATTGACCCTGTGTTTAGACGACCTAATAACAGTCTATTCCCAGACAAAGCTCTATTTTCAGGTGCTGTGGTTGTGGCTGTTCAATCCCTCTGTAGACCTAGCTAAGAGCAGGGCTGTCAGTTCCTGCGTTATTGTCATTCTGGCTGGGAAGACGCTACAGTAGTGGCCAGTTTTTATTGTCTGCTGTCATTAGTGGCTTTCCTCTGTCTCTCCTCAACAATTATTTTTCCAGGCTGCTTCCCCTGTGGAGGGAAGCTACATTTTACTCCGTCTTTGTTTCTGTCTCGTTCCTTCCACTGCTCTGCCCGTGTCATGTCTCCCTCCCTGTCTCTTCCCCTCTCATCCAATGTCTCCAGCCCTCCTCGACTCGACCGCCTCGCAGCTCAGAGGCATTTTATGTAATGCAGCTTGCAGGAAGTCAGGAGCCTTGGCTGTTGTTATTCTGTGTTGGAGGCACTTTTCACCACAAAGTTAAACAAATAGATGCTCCGCAGAGACAGACATGCAGACGAAACCTCCCTGCAGGCTCATAAAACGCTGAGACAAATCTTAGTTTGATAGACTCTGTGTCAGCAGTTGGTTTGTATTTGTTTTTGTCTCATGCTCAGATCTAACAGCTCCTCTGCATGCTGGCAGTGTGCAGGTTGGAATTAACCATTAGGCCGTTTAAAGAATTCAGTCTGCGTGCTGAGCAACACCACAATTTAAACTCAGAGGTTTTGGCTTGTGACCCCTCTAATTGAAGCAGTGTCCACTTCCGACCTTCGTCATCTGTTGCACGTGTCATCGGTTGTGAGGTTTCCTTTGTCTTATTTTGGTAAAAGGTCTGATTATCATAATTTTACCTCTGATATGAGGTATACTTACCCAGCAGTTCACAAGAAAAAAGGTTCAAAGGGTGCAGTCGCACAGGAGTGAAATTAACGATCCTGCTCAGTTCTACTCACTACGTGTGAAGGGGCAAATTAAACGTTTGCTTCCGGTGGCAAAGCAAATTTGCATCTTTGCATCGCATGGAGTTCAACTTTAGTGAACTTTGACTGGTGAAGTCACATTCATTCAATTCATTCATTCATTTTCCATAACCGCCTCTCAACTCAACCCAAACTCAAACGTTCTCTTCTTCAGCCACTCTCTCCTGTGGGGGTGCCTCAAGGCTCCATCTGGGGTCCTATTCTCTTTTTGTTGTACATGCTTCCTCTCGGCCAAATTATTAGAAAATAAAACATCTCCTTCCACCCCTATGCTGACGACACACAGCTGTATCTCCCTCTCAAACCTAACCACAAGTCCAATGTTGCCAGTCTCATAATCTGCCTTGAGGACAAAGAATTGGATGGCACAGAACTTCCCTCAGATGAATGAGGGCAAATCAGATATTGTCCTCTTTGAGACGCTGGTGATGGTGGGTGGTGAATGATGAGAAGATGTGGAAAAGATGGAGAAGTGGATACAATAGCTGGAGGTGAACAGGGTGGGGGAGGGTGCAACAATTCTGCCTAAAATAACAGCTGACAGCAGCAGAGGAGAGAGCAAGTTTAAGATTTTGCAGTATCATCCTGATTGGCTGGTAGAGATCGTAGCAAAGTTTGATTGGATAACACATAAGAGTGAACACAAATAGATAGCTGATTAGAGGAAGCAATTAAAGTCACTGGGATGAAGTCAGTTGGATTGATCCTCTGGGAACCTTAAATGTCTGTAAAAACTTTAAATGGGAATCCATCCAGCTGTTTTTTAGATATTTCAGTCTGGTCTAAAGTGGTGGACATTGTCACAGACCCACAACAAACTAAGGAAGTACCTACCTAAAAGTTAAACATGATTTTTGGTCATGAAAGTGTTTTTGCTCTGCTATCCTGTTAATCATTTGCTACTCCTCCAGTTTATTTTTACTGGGGTCAGGCTGGGACCCTGTTTAACCTCCATCTGCAGTGATTTCAAACCAGAACGTATCCTCCTCAACTCACAGTTTGCTGTTTTTTCAAGTGATGTTATGAAGGAATGTTCTTCAGGACTGCTTATCTGAGTATTGTTTCATCACTCCTGGCTGACACAAAGATCCTCTTGTTGAAAAGACACAAAGCGGACTCTATCTCTCCTTTTCGCTAACACCCAAGGTGATTTACAGGAAGATAGTCAGCAGAAAAACATGTGTCTCAGCCAAGGCTGCTTCAAACTCTGCTTACATAACCTCCTTGGCAGGCTATATTCTGGAAAAGAGGCGTTTGTCCAAGATAAGGTAAAAGATAAGGGTTGAATTTTTCAGGCTGCAGCTGTTATCAGTGATAGATAAAGAGCGGGACAGTAAAGGTCTGTGGCCTGAAACAGCCGTGTGTAGGTATTTACAGCCTGTCATCCTCAGACGCTTGGTATTTCTCATGGCTTGCAAAGTGCGATATGTAAACTCAGACTGATTTCATGCTGTCTGCTTCATAGTTTTGCTTCGGATGAATGAGAATCATTGTACCCCCGGTTAGCTCAACTGATCCTCCATCTCTCATCAACAAAGGAAGTCCCTGTGTGGGGGCCATGTTGAAAAGGCCTCCACAGAGAAAGGTTATGCCAGGTAGAAATCAGATCAGGTGGAGGGCTATTGTTCTGCCAGGAGAGACGCCTCAGGTGAATTGAAAGGGGGCAGATGGATTATAAAGGAAGTGTGCTCTGTGCTGACTTGCTCTTTGTGCTCACAGTATTTGCGTTTTGCAGTCAGCTGCAGCCTGGTGACTGTCTGGTCATTCCAGTTTTTTTCCCATGTGCCTGTATGCTGATTACACGGCATCAGGAAGCAATGAATGCTGCCATTGTGACAGATCGTCGTGTTCCAGAGAAGAGTAAACACATTAGATTTTCATGTAGTCTGTCTGAGCTTCACGGTGACAAATCATTTGATCACAAAACAATGTTTAGTCTAGGATTTAAGGAATAGTTTGGGAATTACGCATATTTCCTTTCTTGCTTAGTAGAGAGGAGAAGATACCACTGTGATGTCTGTTCTTCATATTTCAAGCACAATCTACAATGCCAAAAATGCTTAGACTGGAGTCTGACTTTATGGTGTCTGTTTAACCATACAAAATATACTGAACCATATAAATGTATAATATCCATAAAAAACAGCATTACAATTAGCTGTGACCACAGAACTGAGCTAAAAACAAAGTTAAACCTAAATGATAGCACACTGTCAGAGAAACAGCAAACTACAAAACTCAGAATAGATAAGTAATAGGTCCAATGCGTAGGATTTATGAGTGTCTATTGGCAGAAATAGAATATAACTATGCAGCTTCCAAATAAGTTTAAAAATAGCCATCCACAGACGCCATAACGGGAGGTATGATAAACTCATTGTCTTTGGTTTAATTTTACTCACTGTTTGATGGTCCAGGGTGCTTCAGTTGATTTATGAGTTGACTGATTTGCAGGATGGGACGCTATGAACTGATTGTCTTGACTGTTGCGTTTAAAAAAAAAAATGAAAACAAAAATCCCCCCCCCCCCCCAGATACACAGGCCTTTACAAAACAAAGTTCAAATCAATGGGGTATTAAATGACTTCATCAAACAATAAAAACTAAGATTAGCCAAATAGGCAGCGGTTAAAGACTAACCCCATGGCGTCTTTCACACTCCAAGCTCACTTCAGCACACCTGCCTTTGATCAGGTGGTGCATTAAAGTGATTCAAAAAATAATAGGAAACTAGGACTTGCTAGAAATGGCTCTAACGTATAATATTCATACTTGTATTTCCATTAGTGTATAATTACCTGAAATGAAGAATTATTGTATTTTGGTTACCTTCGAATGAGCCGATTTTGTAAAGCAGGTCCTCTTTCACAGAGTCCACCATTTTGTTCTACAGTAGCCCAGAACAGACAAATTGAAACCCTGGCTCTAGGGCCATTTGTGTCTTCATGTCGGCCACATAGTTCTTCTACATGCTCACCACATCCTCATTCCTAACTTGGTCAGAAGCCCCACACATCAAACTATGATGCTGTAGGTACCCCTCCAGCGTCAATTTTGGATGCTCAGGGATGGCATGTCAGTTTACGCTTGTTGCAGCTTTCATTATCACAGGAAATGTACAGTTTCTGCTCAATAATAGGTACAGTCTCTTTTCAAAATGGACTTAAAACAAAGCTAAACCTTGTTTTTAGGTTTACAACCGTATATTATATTTATAACTCTAATTTTGAGGGATGTGTGTGATATTTTGAAATATAGAGTGGAAGTCTTATTTTGCTTTCCATTTTTGTTTCAGGATACTCTTTGCCAAATTTCATGCTTGTGTGACTATTCATGCCATTGTAGTGCCCTCATATTTGACATCATTTCACCTGAAACATCTCCCAAAAACGGGTTTTGGGCCCCCTGAGACCAAATGGCCCAGAGTTGTGCTGTGCTTGTTATCAACTTGTGATGGCCCAAGGTATAAGCTAACAGGAAATAATAATGGTTAAAAAGGTTGCAGAAAATATTGTGAGCTGGTCCATTAAGTTCAGGCAACAGAAGCTTGTGGTTAGAATAAAAAAAAAATGTCACCAGCATAGTATGCTACACATGTTAGCATATTACATTGTTCCTTAAATAACCTGTTCACTTTTGACTTCACAGGGAACATGAAAGGCAGTCTCCAGAGTTTGTATTACCCATCCACCTCCACTCGCCCACCCTGTGTGGACTTTCTCGCTCTGTGTATCAAAGCAGTTGCTTGGTGCATCAAAAATGCCACTGCCAGGTGTGTTTGTCCACACCCTTGTCCACACTGATGTGCGGGCTTGACTTGGCTTGGTTATTTCTGCACATCAGCCCTACGCAGCAGGGATTTGTGTCTCCTTTACAACAGCCTTACCCACTTGAAGGTGTTTCTTTGACTGATGACAACTGGTCTTGAGTGATGACGTTTAAAAGCAGCAGGCTAATCAATGGCTAAAGTCCTTTGTTATTTTGCTACAAGTGTTCTTCCATCACAAAGCAAGACAGGTAAAAAGTTTACCTGATGGAGGTGAGCTGTTTGCAGAGCTGCAGTAAGAGCCTGTTGTCCACAGCTCTTCATCAACATCTCACTGTGGCTGTTTCTGCTTTTACTCTTTCTTCTTGGCTTGTTTTTATTGAAGGAAAGGCGCTAACAAAGCTCCGCTAATTCTCCGATTAACACATTTCATTTCCTATAGATTCTCCACATAAAAGTCCCCCTTATTTTTGTTACGTAAAAGCTTTTATTGTGAAGCAAAATAAGGAAATATTGGGTTTTCATCAGCAGTAACTTAACACAAACTCCTATACAGGTAAAAGTGAACATCAGACAGTAAAATAGCAGATATAAAAAATAAAACAGGAAACAGGAGAGAAACTAAACTCCTGAACATACAGAGACTTTTAAAAACTGCTTTATCGCTTCGGTCTCCTGCACAAACAAGAGTTGATTCTCACAACACACACTTGTTTCGGGGGGGAAAGGAGTTTTGTTGGGGGTTGGCTGCAGTCGGGAAGACATCACTGCTACCCACTTGGAGGCAGTTGCGTGGTCTTTTGTTCCTACTCCAGAGAGGGTCTATGTCTGGCATGGCTCGGCGTAGTTAAGGGACTTAACTGATAAACTGACGCTGCATGGTTTGACTCGGTGAGGCCAAAACTGGTAATGGAAAAAGTGTATTTGACAAGTTGAGAGTGAGACCAGATTGACACACTTGGCACAAAGTTTCAGGTCGGAAACCTCACCACTAGATGCCACTAAATCTTACACAGCAGACCTTTAATTGTTCCGCTAATGACCGTAGGAAATTCCCTTTATATAAAGCCTGTAGTCTGAATGGCAGTTGTTTGATCACCAACAAGAACCCATTCACAGTTTTATAGGGAAATTCTCCATCTGTACAATAATTAACATTGTTAAATCGGTGCATGGCTTGTTCACAGCTTTGAGCGTTTTCCATCTGTATTTCAGGATGCAGTATTGTTCAAGGCTGATGCAGTGTGGGAGGTCTCTGTGGCACTTTCAAAGAAGTAGAAAGAACTCCCCTCATGCACACACAAAACGCACACTCACACACATTTTTTATACCTAAAGTCAAACGTTGGTGGTGCCAAGACAAATAGCCTCCTGGCAGCTAGCATGGAAAACCCTCTCCATGTCAGAATGTGAAGATGTGGGCAAATAAAGTAGCTATGTTTCTCCCTGGAAAGACCCAACAGGAGCTTTGTGTAAAAGTTTCTTACCGTCATCAAAGTTGTTTCTGAAAGTGCATCAGGGAATATGTTCGCTGCTTTTAAGAAAATGGGAATAAGAAGTGGAAAACATATGTGTATATCTGGAGTAAAAGGAAACAAAAGGCCTACAGGAAACCCTTAAAACTGGCCAGTGATGTGCAGCGAATCTAAAGTGAGTAAAAAGGAGCTGTGGGGTCTCACTGTATCAGGTAAAGTAGATGCACTTTTGTTAATGGCGCACTTAAACCTCCCTGTATTATGTTGAGAAACTCTCTGTGAGGATTTGTTGTCCCTTTCGAAGAATGTAGCCCGGGGTGGTGCGCTTCACTCCACTGCGAGCCTTTCAGCATCATCAAAAGCAGAGGAAAGTTGCTTTCTCTGTCTAAATAAGATCCTATTGTGTCTTTTATCAGTGCGTGCTCTTTGATATTTTCCTTGAGTGCTTCTGCAAGAATCACCACAACACTCTTTGTCCCTGATTGTCTCTTTCTTGAATGCAATATTAGCTGATGAAGGAGAACAGGAAGAATGTCTTCTGGAAGTCTGACAGACTCAGCAATAAACGGACAAACAGGGGCAAGGATAACTGCGTGCAGTTTCCTCAGCACTTCCCTCTTTCATCTTGGAAGAGTGGAGCGCAGCAGAGCTCATCGCAAGTGTAGCGCTGCTCTACGGGGGGGATCTAAACACAGCCTCTCTGATTTAGGAGCTGGAACGGAGCAGTCGCCAGCCTCCCACCAGAGCTGGCAGGGTTGGATGGCTGTCTGGCCGCTGTTGATGGGGGAGGAGGGAAAGAGGCAGGGAGGAGGAGGAGGGGAGTGGAGACTGAAAGACGCTGCCAAAAGAGCAAAAGGCCACTAACTGCTGCAACACCAAACACCAGAATGAGACAAAGCTGGGTGCATGTGTGTGCCAGCGAGCAGAAAGAAAGAATCTGGATTTTAAAACTCCTTTATTTAGCTACTCAAAGGTACAACCATGAACCACAGCCATGCCTGTACTATTTACTGGAGACAAAAACCCAACAAGCAGGACAGAAACAGATCAGAGGCACAAAACTCCAGATCCCAAATAAAGCTGAATATCTCCATACAGTCCACTGTTTGGTAACAGACACACCTGCATCTGTGGAGCCAAAACCTTGAACGATAGTGTTTCTATTTGTTAAAATGGGCAAATCAGCCCACACAGATGAGAGGTTCTTACCACAATATGCACATCCTCAATGAGGAAAATACAGTTGGAACGAAACATAACTGCTGTTGGATGAGATCAGCTGGCTGGCTGCATTTCTTTCTTTTATGTTGGAATATGGAGGATGGTCGGCATATAGAACAAAACGTGGTTAACTTCAGGCAACAAAGCACTTTACTGTTAGAGGAAGAGCCTGGTTTTGGTTAAATATTAATAAAGTAAACATGTCGTGTCTTGTGTCTGCAGGCAGTGTTGACTTTTCCAGTGTTTAATAAAGACCACTGTCTTTACCCAGTGTTTATTAAGAGCTTATCATGTTGATGAAAACATTAATCTTGCTTTAAAAATTGACCACAGCCAAGCTCCTCCCTTTCATGCTGTGTCTGACTTATCGGTGTCTTTTCTGTTTGTCATTGATGCTGCTCTGTTCTGTTCCTGAAGGGTCTTTGCTGCTGCTCTCCCTCCCTTAGGCTTTCCATGTATGCGCATGGAAGGGCAGGGAGGTTTGCTCTCTGTGCCTCAGGTTTTCCTCATTTGCACGTGGAAAGGCAGAGAGGTGTACTCCCTCTGCCTTAAGGCTTTCCACGAAGTAGGCCCTGAGGAGAGGCAGGGAGACATACCACAAATATGATTCTGCAAATGGAAGTAAAGTTTTCTTTGACTAACGTGTTCCAGACTGAATTAAGACAACACACTGTTAACAGAATATTTTGCAGGATGAATTCAGTACAAAAACATTTTTCCGACTTTGAAGGTACATATAGTAACAGCTTTTCCCTGTTAATTTAGGTGTTATTATGTTTCCAGTCTACATGCATTTGAAGAACGATTCAGATCCTTTACTTCAGTAACAGTAGAAATACAACAATGTGGAAATACTAGTGGTGTAAATCACAAGTTTCATCACAATTCTATCGATTCTTTGGACAACAACACGATATTTTGAGATATCATAAAGTCTGCCATGACCTGATTTTGATATGTTTCAATTCAGGGGCCTGAGATCAATATGAGACAGTCAGTAAATATCCAATTGTCTTTTTCTGGCTGCTTGCCATTATCTCCAGGGTGACAGGCTGCGAGCACTGTTTGAATGTTTGCAAGGTGGTGCACTTGGATGGTAATGGTTACACAGACATCCGTGAATTTCACAGGAAAGGCGTATCCCAAGGCAAGGCCTCTGTATTGACAGAGCACATTTTTACGTATTCATTCATTTTCAGTAACCGCTTATACTGTTGGGGTTCGCTGGGGGGCCGGAGCCTATCCCAGCTGACATTGGGCGAGAGGCAGGGTACACCCTGGACAGGTCGCCAGACTATCACAGGGCTGACACATAGAGACAGACAACCATTCACACTCTCATTCACACCTACGGGCAATTTAGAGTTACCAATTAACCTGCATGTCTTTGGACTGTGGGAGGAAGCCTGAGTACCCGGAGAAAACACACACTGACACAGGGAGAATATGCAAACTCCATATGGATGGAGGGGCTGAATCCTCCACTCGAGTTCAAACCAGGAGCCCTCTTGCTGTGAGGTGACAGTGTAATCTATAGCCCCTTTTACACTGCCACATTTTCGGCAAATGTTGGGCCGTTTTGCCGGCAAGCTGCGAGCGTTTAGACACACAGAGCCGGATTGGCGAGTTGATCCGAGGCGCCCAATTTTCCACAACGTAGGGGTAAACATATTAGCGGAACCTTTTTGGTTTAAAAAAAGGCATGGTGCCCTTCCGCCACGGGAAGGACTGTTGATGACTTGTGGGAGGAGCTGTTGGTGATGCCGGACGTGCAAGCCACTGGCGGTGGACTAACAGGAAACAGCTGATGGCAGGAATGAGCAGCTAGTAGCAAGAGGGAAACGCAAACCTGACAGACACTGCAAAGATGAGCAACTGGGGAGACAAGGACGGGCAAACTTACGAGAGAATCACTGAAGGACTGACCAGCCGTGGCTTCCCTCAGAGTACGTCACTGTTTACACGCTGAGCTACACGTTTTGTTACTCGCTCACGCCCCCCATTGCCCCAAAAAAGGCACATTCTGTATAAACAGAAGTAGGCAGGCAGCATTTTGCCGCACTCCCCGGTTTTGTTTTTATACTGCCAATGCTGAGAGAAGACTGATTGGGCTTTCCTGCAAATTTGCACAGTTCCTATTTAAGAAGGGCTTATGATAGTCTCACATAGCCAGATCTATCTGTTAAGCCCTGTGTGAGCACTAGAGAAGTCTAATAAATTAAACTAAATCTAAGATAATATTGATATGGAGATACTTTTTTTTAATGTAAAATCTTATTACACAAAATAACCAGTATCTAAAATAATAATCAATAAAAAAATAAATGTACAATATAAATAAAACCTGCAGCCAAACTCAGCTGTAAACTCTTATTTGGAGAGTGGTGTGTTTCTCTAACACAGATTCAACTCTGTTACTATTTGCCAATCCAGTGTAATCAGTCTCGGGCGTGCACACACATGTATGGTACAACACACTGTAAACACACCCAGCCGAGCACTCACACTGCATGTTTTTCTTTTTTTATCCGTGGGTCTTATTTCAGACCATTAACATGTCAAAGATTCTTGGCAGAGCGTTAAAGCGCATTAAGTGGGATAATATGATAATGTGACACAAGCTCCAATGAAAGCTCTGTCATCTACTGTAACTTGCACAAGAACCTGTTCCTCCACAAACAAAGGGAGACCGTGCTATTGTTCAAACACAGAAAATCTCTTCCTCCTCCGTGTCTGTTACCCCCCCCTCCTCTCCCCTTTATCTGTCTTTTAATTATCCTTCCCTCGGCCCTCTGGGAAATGGGGTCTGTCAGCAAATCGGAGCACAGCGCTCAGGCCATTGCTTCTTTGAAACTGGCAACCAACTCCACCTCAGTTCAGCCACGACTGAACAATACACCCAGCAATACCCAGCTTTTCACTACAGCCCTATCATAAATCATTCAGTGTTTTGGTCTTTGCTTGGAAGTATTTGCAGTGACTCACCTCTGCTGACCCTTCCCTCTTCACTGAGATCTCATTTTTGTGTATCAAAAGCAGGGTGAGGCTCTTTGGGGAATTTGAGGAATCTGAGATGAGAGATGCTGGTCACGGTGTGGCACCCCCTCGTTCAATCAAAGCTGCAGTCGCTTGTGCGTCTCTCTATGTGTGCGTGCATGCATGAGGGTGTGTGTTAATGCAGCGTGTGTCTGCTTCATTAGTTTTGTATAAGCCCCCGCTCTCTGCTGTGAATGAGGAGGGAGGACGACACACGTCAGCCCCAGACAGAGACAGATGCTGCTGACACGTCCGAGTATCTCTCTATTGTATTATTCATCCTCAGTGTCACATCTCATCCAAAGTGGTCAGCCGGACACGGTGCAACAGAAGGGGTCGCCTCAAACACACACACACACACACACACACATACACACACATGCATGCATGTGGCTTATTTTCATAATTCTGTTTGGTGAGTCTTTCTGTATGTGTGTATGTGCCAGAGGGCGGGTTTACATCTGCCACACTTGAGCTCAGAGGACTTCTCATCAGGCTGTGGATGATGCTTTTGAAGTTTTTTCTCCTCTCAGAGCGGAAAGGGGCTTTTGATTGGGGAAGTATGGGGTTTTGTATCAGTGTGTGTTAGTGTGTGTGCATATGTGTCACCTCAGGCAACATATCAAACCCCTCCATGCTAACCCCAACCTCCAGCAACCCCCTCCTTTAGCCTCACTCCAACCCAACTGGGAATGAATCTGTTTTATTAATGAGAGTCGGAGGAAGTGTCAATTATGTAAAATTGAAAAATTCTCAGTTCCTGCTAAAAAAAACAAAAAACACAAAAGGCTCTGCTGTGTCTTTGAGACAAAGAGGAAGAGACATTTTATACCACATGAATTCAAGTATGCCAGGCTTGCCTGGAATGTCCGCTGGCTCGTCTCTGCCCTGCCCACAGTCGTTGCTCATCGGCCACGGTCAGTGGACGAAGCCTTTGTGTCCTCTCCCTGTGAATGAAACTGTCCTTGTGTTGACTTTGTGACGTGATGGGAGATCACAATGGCTATTCTGCCAGGGTGCATATTTCAGATTGTCCTCCCACCTCTGTTTGTACGGAGGAGAAAAACATGGGAGGGGAGAGGCATCTTAAAAATGCCATTTGTTGGAGAGGCATGCAGCTACACATTCACGAAGTCATGGGCAGGGAGAAGTAAACAGATCCTGTCCTCTAGGAAAAGTAGCCACAAGCACACAATATAACAATACTTCATTATGAGTTGAAGTAGTGAATTTAAAATCCTTCTGAAGTATTATCAAAATGCAAAGTATCAGTGTGAAATGAGGGTAGAAAAAGCCTGTGACTGATTCTGTGTATAGTTATATATGACATTATTAGACTATTACTGTACCATTGTAGTTGGTTAAGGTGCAGCTAGCTTTTTTGTCATTAATATTTTATTACTTTTTCCTTTTTTTTTTAACATAAGTAGTGTCTTGTTACCAAGTGTTAATAAATGAAATATATGTACATACACAAGAGGGGAAAAAACACAATTATTTAAATAGAATAATAAAATAAAACTGCACAAATAGCAATACTAACTAATTCTTAAAAAAATCTATACTCCTACATAAATATGCACCACAATCTTCTCTGATCTACAAACAACAGATGAGCTCTCAGACACTCAAAAAATGTACAACAGAGCACCATGCACATGGCATATGATTCCCTTCCAGATACGTCCACACCAGCAATGTACTCCCAGTAGCTTCTCCACATACTTCTCCGTCCTGTCCTTACAACTGACACTTGACAGATTTGTTCATATGATGGAACTTTTGCCAACTCTGTGAACCATTCCTTAAAAGAGGGCTCACCTGGTTTCCTCCAGTTTCTCATTATCGTTTGCTTCCCCACCATTATACTGGTCTGAATCAAGTCCCTGGCTCCACAGTGAGATGTCATATGTGGGTCACTGAGTATGTACAGCCTCGGGAAGAACTCAAGTAATGTTTTTTAAACATTCATGAACCTTTATCCAATAGCTCTGGATCATGGGGCATTCCCAGAGGAGGTGAAGAAGCGCCCCTTCAGAACTGCAGCACTTCCAGCAGTCAGCGTTGTTCCTGCACTCAAGCTTTAACAGTCTGGAGGGGGTCCAATAGAAACAACCTTAAATTGGATTAATCTAATTTTGATGTCTCTTGATACCCTTGGAATATTTTCACATGTATGATCCCATTGTTTTACTGTAACATCCATGTTGAGATCTGCTTTCCAAGTCAACATAGGAGCATGAGATACAGAAACTGTCTGCTGAGAAATCACTGCATAATAAATAGATACCATAATGACTATACAGTTCGGTCATGCTGGAGGGATCTCATCTGGCACCAGAGCTGGGAAGTGTTGCTGGGGAGAGGGGTGTCTGGGGTGCTTTGCTCGGCCTGCTGCCCCCACGACCTGGTACCAGATAAGCAGATGAAAATGGATGGATAGTCTGGCGGTTGCCAGTGTAGGGCTCAATGCCTTAGAAAGATAAATTTGGGGAATTGTGAAATGATTTATGGGGTAGGGAAGAAAGTTTAAATAAAATTGTATTTTTGGACTTTTCTCCAGCCTTGTCATTTTTTCTCTGAGATTGTACGACTACTGAATGAATATACTTTCCTTCTCACTACTGATCATTGATTGGCTCTAACAGCAGGAAGAGAAAACAAGCTTTCTTCTCATCATTACTGGCAACATGGAATTTGAATCTGCAGGCAAAAAGCAGTAAAATAATTAGTTGTGTGTTTGCATGTTTGAGCCTGAGTTTAAGGGCGAGGGATCAAACACAGAGAACTGAGCTCATCAAAGACCTGAATGCTGAACAAGTCAACGCTCTGACTGTCAAATCCATTGTGTGCCTGCCAGAACCAGAGTTCCTCTCCTCTCCTCTCCTCTCCTCTCCTCTCCTCTCCTCTCCTCTCCGTGTCTCTCTTTTCTCCCCTCTGCAATTTACTAGGTAATTATTCCATTGTGTAAACAGCTATTACTGTGGCCGAGTCCTGGCCGGTCTGAAAGCGCTCTCCTGTCACGTTTCTCTCTCTCTCTCTCTTTGTCAAAGCCACAGGTCCTCATTGCACAGACACTCAAAAATAGAAGCCATGAAATTAATCTGGTGGAGAGAGGGAGTTAAATGTTGTTGGAACCAGTCTCCATAAACAGACGGCCTGTGTAATCCACACTGATTGCAATTTCACACCTCTGTGTCAACTTATAAAGGAAACACACAATTTTTACAATAAGGCCACTTGTAGTAATGGGTCTTATGTTTGAGAGGGATTATTTTTGGACTCACATAATAATCATTATTAAAGTTTCTATGGTATACAGGTTTTGGTACCAAACAAACCATAGACAGTAATGAATTAACTGATTTAAAATCCCCAGCTCCAGCACACAGTGCTTTGTTCTGTAGACATGCAGGGCATAGTTTCTCAAAGTGTAGCTTGTGGGCTAATGGCAGCCTTCAGATATGTTTTGTGTGCATTATATTTTAATCATCTGCAGCTCATTTCAGTACCCTTACCTTAGATAGCTTACATTTTCAAAAAGTCATAGTATCATGTGCCAGAAAACATCATTGAAAGTAAAAAATGGGGGGAACCTCTGGCTTATCTGGTAAAGTGTGTACCCCATAAAGGCTGAATCCCTTGCAGTTGCCAATTAGCAACGACTATGGGCAGAGCAGAGACAAAAATAGGAGTCATAAAACTATGTAAAAACCAAAAAATAAAATCATAGTATAGTATGTCATAAAAATATGTCACAAAACACTCATAGTATAGTATGTCATTAAAAAAAGTAATGCTATAGTATGTCATAAAATTTATCCAAAAAAAGGACATAGTATAGCATGTCATAAAAATATGTAAATTTTAAAAAAAGAAAAAAAAAATGGTCATGGTACAGTTTGTCATATAAATATGTCCAAACAACGTCATAGTATAGTGTGTCATGAAAATATGTCAAAAAACATCATAGTATAGTATGTCATAAAAATATGTCCAGAAGACATCATAGTATAGTATAGTATAGTAAAAAATATGTGCAGAAACGTCATAGTATAGTAGGTCATAAAAATATGTCCCAGAAAAAAAGTTATAGTATAGTATGTCAAAAAAACAAGTAAAAAAAAACATCCCAAAAAGTCATAGAATACTATGTCAAAAAAATATGTCAAAAAGCGTCATAATATAGTATGTCAAAAATAATGTCCAAAAAACATCATAGAATAGTGTATCAGAAAATTATATCCAAAAAATGTCATTGTATAGTATGTCAAAAATCACATCAAAAAACGTCACAGTATAGTATGTAAAAAATTATGTCCAAAAAAAAGTCATAGTATGGTATGTCAAAAATTATGTAAAAGAAAAAGTCATAGTATAATATGTCAAAAATTATGTCCAAAAAAAAACTATAGTATAGTATGTCAGAAAATTATGTCCAAAAAAGGTCATAGTATAGTATGTCAAAAATCATGTCAAAAAATGTCACAGTATAGTATGTCAAAAATTATATACAAAAAACGTCATGGTATAGTATGTCACAAAAATATGTCAAAAAAAAGGTCATACTATACTATGTGAAAAATTACATCCAAAAAACCTCATAGTATAGTATGTAAAAAATTATGTCAAAATACATCATAGTATAGTATGTTGTCCAAAATCATGAAAAAATGTCATGGTATAGTATGTCACAAAAATATGTAAAAAAACCCCGTCATACTATAGTATGTCAAAAATTACATCCAGAAAACGTCATTGTATGGTATGTCATAAAAAGTGTCAAAAAAAAGTCATAGTATAGTATGTCATCGAAAATCATGAAAAAATGTCATGGTATAGTATGTCGTCCAAAATTATAAAAAAACGTCACAGTATAGTATGTCGTGAAAAATCGTGAAAAAAAAGTCATAGTATAGTATGTCACAAAAATATGTAAAAAAAAAAAAAGTCATACTATAGTATGTCAAAAATTACATCCAAAAAACGTCGTCCAAAATAATGAAAAAAAACATCATAGTATAGTATGTTGTCCAAAATCATGAAAAACGTCATATTATAGTATGTCATCGAAAATCATGAAAAAATGTCATAGTATAGTATGTTGTCCAAAATTATAAAAAAAGGGTCATAGTATAGTATGTCGTCCAAAATCATGAAAAAAAGTCATAGTATAGTATGTTGTCCAAAATTATAAAAAAAGGTTATAGTATAGTATGTCGTGAAAAATCGTGAAAAAAAGTCATAGTATAGTATGGCATTCAAAATCATGAAAAAAAGTCATAGTATAGTATGTCGTCCAAAATCATAAAAAAAAAGTCATAGTATAGTATGTCGTCCAAAATCATGAAAAAATGTCATAGTATAGTATGTCGTCCAAAATCATGAAAAAACATCATAGTAGGGGAGACTGGGGTAAGATGAGCCACTTTTCATATTCAGGATCACTACATCAAGGCTATTATAGTTTTGTTGCTAACTAATATATGTGCATATATTTCAGGATGTTGTGCATCCCTACAAACAAACAGAATGAGTGTAAACATAACTGTTTTGATAATATAGCATGTCCAAAAAAAGTGGTCTTGTGGCACAACTTACCCCGTGTCTGGGGTAAGTTGAGCATAGGAGTGGGGTAAGTTGAGCCATCTTCTCCCTCCTTCCCTCCCCCCGCCCTCCCTCCTACCCCCTTCCCCCCACCTCATCTTCTCTCCTCCCCCTCTCTCCCTCCCTCCCTGGGTTAAGATATTCCACAGTTATACGTACATGTCTGTACTGAATTAAATAAGACGCTTCTTCAAATCCATGTGTATTTTTATTTATAATACACAATTCAACAGGTACAAATCTTTTTTTAAATTACTGCATATAGCAATTTTAAAACATTTTAACATAGGCCTGAGAATGCCTTAAAGTACGCTTAGCAAGAGAACCTTAACAGCTGTGCTTTTGGAAAGAAAACACTAAACTAAATCCATAAATGTGAATCCTAGTTTGGTGTCCTTGCTGACAGGAGGGCCTCCTTCATCCTCTCTAAACTCCTCCCTCCATCTTGCTCTCCCCCCCCCCCCCCCCCTTCTATCCATATCCCGCCTGCCCCTTTACTCAATATCCCACCTGTCCAGGTTGCAGGGGAATACAAACTGCTGGGACTCTGAGGTTTGGGGAGTTTTGCGATTACATCCCTTCTTGGGAAGAATCCCTCATCTTTCTCCTTGAAAGTAAAGCTTGGTTTACCATATCCAGCTTTGCCTCTTCTCAGAAACTTAGAGCTCAACTTACCCCTGTTCAAATTGCTCAACTTACCCCATAGCTACCATATTGATTTTATTAGCCCCCACAGCTAAAATGGTGCACTTTCATGGCAGCTGTACTACCTCATTTTGTAGTTAATAGATACCACAATTGATGTATAAAACAAATTAAAAATGATCTATTTTGGTCTAAACACAATCCCCATGAAACTTATGACAGACTAAATTCACTTTCGTGAGTGAAAAATGCTTTTTTGGACATAAATCTCTAACCACTTAACCCATGTGGTTCTTACCTTCACAGACTCCATAAAATGATGCCTTCCTCCTAAATATTTGGTCACATGCTCAATTTAATTTACGATTTCCTAGCAACAAGGGGTGGCTCAACTTACCCTTTGGCTCAACTTACCCCAGTCTCCCCTATAGTATGTCGTGAAAAATCATGAAAAAAACGTCATAGTATAGCATGTCGTCCAAAATCACGAAAAAAACGTCACAGTATAGTATGTCGTGAAAAATCATGAAAAAAATGTCATATCATATGGCGTCCAAAATCATGGAAAAAAAAAACATCATAGTATAGTATGTCCTGAAAAATCGTGAAAAAAAGTCATAGTATAGTATGTTGTCCAAAATCATGAAAAAATGTCATCGTATAGTATGTCGTGAAAAAACATGAAAAAAATGTCATAATTTAGTATGTCGTGAAAACTCATGAAAAAAATGTCACAGTATAATGTCATTCAAAATCATAAAAAACGTCACAGTATAGTATTTCTTCAAAAAACATGAAAAAACATCATAGTATAGCATGTTGTCCAAAATCATGAAAAAAATGTCATAGTATAATGTCATTCAGAATCATAATGTCAAAAATTACATCCAAAAAATGTCATTGTATAGTATGTCAAAAATTAACTAAAAATACGTCATAGTATAGTATGTCAAAAATTATGTCAAAAAACATCATAGTATAGTATGACATAAAAAAATGTCATAGTATAGTTGGGTGAAATTTTGTGCCTGCATTAGAATTTTTTCAATATATATGTCAGAAGATAGTCTTACAACAGTTGCTCCTGCACTGTATCTCAGAGGCTGTCAGTGGTTCTCTACAACGACAGACAATATGGTCTGAAATATGGTTCAGTCGGGAGAATTTCTTTATATATAAATGCAGATTTAAGGGCTTCAGGTCTCTCTCTCCTGGTGCTAGCTGACCTGTCAAGCTTCTCACTGCCCTCCTCCACACACACACACACACACACACACACACACACACACACACACACACATCCCACTCAGACAGCAGAGACCAGACATCCCCTGCATTCGCTCCAGTGGTTAGGCTGTCTGACTGGCTGGCTGTCTGTCTGTCTCACACATTGTTTACTCCTCATTTGCTTACCCAGTCAGCTCTGAAACCTCAGAGCTGCTGCCAGCAGAGATGCCCACAGCCAGAGAGAGAGAGGGGGGAGGGGGGAGAAAGAGGGGGAGACAGAAAGATGAAGAGACACATTTAACACCACAACCAGCATAGACACAGACACGGGGGGACAACATTGTTCAGTAATTATTTAGTCTTGGATGTTGGACATGCTCGTGGTGTCTTTGTTTAGTAGTCCTGCCAAAAAAGTACAACGAGACAAACTGAATTTGAGACAGAGAGAGAATATGGGAGAGGACCATTGGTGTTTACGTACAGAGATTTGCTGCGAGGGAGACTTATGTAAGCGTGACTGCGAAGGAGTAAAGAGTCCACAGTTTTAAGATGTGGCTCCTGGTGGTATTTCAGTTTCAAACACACACACAGACACAGGCACATACTGTACACACTCCATGTCAGTTTACAGCCACAGATACTCCACACAAACATACATGTTATTGCTCATTTTCCTACCAAATGATTTCTTAATAATGACACAGCAGCAGAAGACACCAAATCAAAATGTTACTGAATGTATAGAAAGGTTTGGTAGATTTTATTTCTCTCGTGTTTTAAAGACAGAGACAGTTTTTGCAGATGGTACAGAAGGTCCATATTGATCTGCCCTTCAGCTGTGGGGTCTCCTGAGCCGGCCTGCAGGGGCATCCTCCAGACCCCCTGGGGAAGGTGAGAGAAGGTCGATTCTGGCCTCATCAAGCCGTCTTTGTCCCCATCCAGAGCAGCTGGGGGTCTCGGCCCAGCAGACACACACCGATATTTGGGTGGAGAGGCAGAGTGCAACGTCCCTGTCCGTTCCACCTCGCTGCCCCCTTTCTTATGGGTTAACAAAAAGCCGTAACTCCTCTTCCCCCCACCTCACACACACATAAACACACCACCACAGACACACTAGTGCATTAAGCATAAATTCATAAGCACACAAAAACCACCCTCGTGCACAGGGACCCCACATATCTTTCAGTCCAGGATCCAGATTGTTATGGCAGTTTGTCCTCCATCTCCTCCCTCCCCTTTCTTTTTTTTTTGTTTTGGCGTCCTCTGAGGTTCTTTTGTCTCCAGCCGACTTTCAAATGTCTATTTATTTGCCGTGGTTTAATTGTGTCGTCGGCAAGATCTGTCTGAAATCGCTCAGTTTGCACATTTTGCATCACAATGGGAGCCATTGACCGGCCCGCTCATCCTGCTGTCCAGTGCCAGGTCGTCTCTTCACAGAGGGGTGTTTCATCTTTTTATGCACGTCTGCATTGTATTTAAAAAATCCATAAATTAACCTTTGATGAATTATTGTGCCCACACTGGCACAAACATGTCCACATGCTTGACTGGACATAGCCTTTTACAGGCATGATGTCATGGCAGCAGAGGGGGATTTTTTGGAGCTGCCTCTTGTTTACATCCAATTAACAGCAGCCTTTGAAGTGTTTTCGGCTGGCTTTGAAAAGATTTAACAATGGCGCTGAATTCTGTCACTCAAGTGTTTGTTTATGGGCATCCCCTAAAGATTTTATGTAATTTGTTACACAAATCATGTTATATCTTCAGAGAGCAGGGGCTTTTTGGTGGAATATTTTCTGTTCGTGGAATATCACACTCTTTTAATAGGACATGATGGTGATGATGTTACAGCGTTAACCATCTGAGGAAATTTAATTTGATATTCAAATCACTTACAGCACAACTTGCAAAACATTGGGTATGCTGTCTCCCTCGTGTGTATCTCTAGCATTTAATTTCCCTCTCGTCGTTTCACTCACACACACACACACACACACACACACGTTTATGCATCCGTCGTCCTCAAACATCGTCAAGGTAACTCGTCTCATCTCCAGCCAGGCAGAATGGCAAGTGGGAGTGGAGATGCGATGCGAGGGACGATGAAAAATAGATGTCCACACAAACAACCACGTAACATGTCTTCAAACAAGATGAAGTTAAGTCTTTAACCATATTAACATTATTACAGGACCACTGGTAAAAGTACTCTGGGGTCCTTGTGATATCACAGGCTAATAAAAAAAACAAGTCTTATGACAAAAAAGACCTCAGCTCAAGATCCATTTACAGGCTTTCAAATAATTAGTTCACTCACTAACTTTAGACTCTCCTGAGACAGGTTAGTTTCACCCTGTTGATAATCTGTTGTTGCCATGGTAACCCTGCTTTCAGCTGAACAGTTTCCATCAGATAGAGACAGAGAGCACTGGAAAAAGGTTTTTTGTGTGTTTATCGATTTACAGTTTCTAAGATCAAGAACAGAACTTCATCTAAAACAGTAATAACTTAAGTCAACCTTTACACTGAAATCAATTTATAAAATATGCAGGGCCTCTGTTCACTTCATATGTCCAAATGTCCAAAAAATTACATATAAATTACATTTAAAAATACATAAAATACATTTCTCTCCATCTCACTCCCACTGCTTCCTCTAATCAGCTGACTATGGGTGTCTGCTCTTCTAGTTATCCAATCAAATGTCGCCACGATCTCTCTCAGCCAATCAGGATGCTACTGCAAAATTTTAAATCTGCTATCTCCTCTGCTGCTGCCAGCTGTCATTGTAGGCAGAATTGTTGCGCCCTTCTCCACCCTGTTCACCTCCAGCCACCGTATCCAGAGTCAAGGATGAGCTCAACAAAGGCTCATTCCTCTCCTCATCCAGATCATCAGCACTTCTCCATCTTCTCCACATCTTCTTGTTATCTCAACTTCACCACCTCTGCCACCACCAACTGTTCGACTACGGATTCATCACCCTCCTTAAATCATACCGTCTCTACAGGATCTAATCACCAAAGACTTTTCACATTTTTCATTCTTACGTGCACATGTTAATAAATATTCTTTTTACAATAAAAACGAGTCTCTCCTGATTGAAATACAACCAAGATCTTCCTCCAGTGCAGATTTGATATGGTTTGATGAAACAATAGTCATAATAGAAAACAAGGACACAAATATTGAGATGAGATGTTTAGAGTCAGGATGTGAAAAGTTTTAAGATTATTTTTAACAAAATGTCTGACTTGTAAATAACGGGGGAAAAAATGGGTTTAGGAAGAAGGCCTCCGTTCACTTAAGAGCTGATATGAGCTAACGTTTTACACCAGAGAAGGTTAATGCCACAGGTTATTTGTACGGGACTTACATCCATTTATTTACCTATACTCACTTCCTCAGAGCTTTAACATTTTCTCCACTGGGTCCTCTGAGGACACAAACTCTGACACACATTCACTTTGAAGTAAGTAAAGGAAGAATTTGAAAGCTAAAGCACCAAACCGCAAGCTGCTAAAGAAACAGCCATGGAGTGGTCTCATTTGAAAGTTGAGGTGGATTGTTTAAACACCACAGCTCAGTAGTTAAGACGTCACAAACTTCCTCAGACTCTGAGCCTGCAGGCAGCCACCTCCCTCAGCCTGAGTGTGAGTACATACATTCCTCTGTGTTTCTCCTCCCCGCTGCCAGCCTGCACAAATGTGCCAACCACACTTCTTCCCATCCAACGCCCAGTCTGGACTGCACCGGTTTCTCACGTACACATAGCCGCCGCAGAATGAGAGGTATGGAGGAGCATCACCTGACTGGCGCTCAGCACATTCTTTAAGGTCTGAAGGTTATAATGTGTGCGCACATCTTCATGTGAGCAGCAGTGGAAAGTAACTAAGTACATTTACTCAAGTATTTTACTGAAGTGCAATTTTAGTGTTAATAGTAATTCTACTCCACTACAATTCAGATACTTTTTACTCCACTACATTTATTTCAAACTTGACCAATTTCTCTTGGGATAAATATGAAGTTCTATCTTATCTTATCATATTGTATGTTATCACATATTTAGTTCCTAGTTACTTCACAGATTCAGATTAATACAAAATACAATCAACAAAAAATTATGATGTAATATTATAGATTAAGATAAAAACTTAATTGTTACCTTGGGAAGACTCTTCAATATTTAAGTGATATGAACGCTAATGCATCAATAATTCCTTCTTTTTTTTTGGTAATTATCTTAAAATGATGCTTTCCACCAGAATACCGAATAGACTTCTATCAAAAGTCGATCGACACCAGTATCAAAAGTTAAGATAACTTCCTTCCAAAAAAAGGCACTTTTTTTGGAAGGAAGTTATCTAGTCAGCTGTTATTTCCTTTTTTAGGTCTTCTTTTTGTTCAGAGGATAAACATTTAAACTTAACCGACTTCAGGAGGTGCATTGGAACAAAATTCTTAAAAAGTTATGTCAGATTTATACACATTTTCGTTGTATACTGAAAACTCCTGAGTAATAACATCATTACTTGTAATATGAGTGTTGGAAACGGTGTCTTTCAGTACTACATAGTGCCTTTTTATCACTCTTTTAACTAAGGAGCTCATTTTTTTTGCTGTTTCATTTGCTGAAATATACAAAATTTTATTTGAATTATACTTAATATCTTGGACTTTGAGTAGAAGGTTATCATATTCTAATTTTAATGTTTGCAGTCTTTCAAAGTCATCCTAAGCTTTGATTTGTTTATGAATATATTGGAGATGATTCAGTGATTTTTCTACTCTGTCAATCTCTTTATCTAATTCTTGCTTCTTTTTGACTGAAAATGACTCTTATGTAGGGCTTACATATGTCATATTGGTGGTCTATTGCTAAGAGTTGTAGTTCTGATATTTGTGCTTATAAATATCATAATATGATTTTTATATTTTTAAGAAATTCTATCAGTTAGATATTTTTGATTCATTTTCCAGATTTGATAGGAAAGTTTATTTATTACTGGAGCTTGATGTGGTATCACTTTATCAGAAATTTTAGTTGATATTGCATCGCCTAGATTGTTACCTGACATGAAAATATAATCTATTTGGCTATATGATTTCTTGGCATGTAAATAGTAAGTGTAGTCTGTACCTTTAGGGTGCATCACTCTCCATATATCTTGGAGATCATTTGTTGAAAGAATTTCTAGTAGTCGTGTTGGTGGCTGTATTTTCCTATTCTTACACAAACTCAAATATCGTGTAAAGAATATACACATATATCTTTAGTTTGGGCTAACGATATTATCTAAATCTAACATCAGTTTCATCAGTTAGGACTTAATATTGCAGTCCCTGGAGTTTGAGCATGCTTCATGCAAGAGCATAGGTGTTACGGCTGTGACCACCCAGCAGAAGCACACCTGACACATCATCAGCTGTGAACCTCAACATCATCGGGTGTTTTGGCCTTTATCACAAGACACCCTCCGTTGAGGGAGGGTCAAGTAATTACTGGATTTTATTTAGGAATTCAAACTCGATGGTGAAGGGAGAACATAAATATTAGGTAGTGTATGTCTGTATCCAAAAATGTCACATCTTACGATCAAGAATCTACCCTGAGTCGGAATATTGTGAAATAAAATTAAAGGGAATATTCTTACTATTCTACATGCATCAATAATTCTAAAACAAATAATATATATTACTGTGAATTGGGCCAATCCGAATCATAAAGTCCTACTTTAAGTATATTTTGATGCTAATACTTTCTTTTACTTAGCTAAACATTTGAATGCATGACCTTTACTTGTAACGAGTATTACTACACGACAGTATTCCTACTTGTACTTAAGATCTGAATATTTCTTCCCACCTCCGCGTGAATACCAGAACAGCAGAGGCTTGCACTTCACATACCACATCATCAGAATGTGTGATATCACCCCAACAAGGGGGGAATTATAACAGAGACAGAGCGTGGACTGTTCATCTCACTGGATCTTAAGTGCACACACAGACAGCAGGAAGGAGACGGGTGTTCCTGGTAAATACCAAACCCACAGTTAACCTGCGTTTGGAAACTATTCCAGGCTTGTTAAGAGTACCTGCGTGATTATACGGCTGCCCACACCGTTTTAATGACACAGCTGCTGAATTCCAGTCATTCCCTGGAAAACAAAGAGGACAAACAACAGAAAGTATGTTTTCAACAAGATATTTATTGACGAGTTATGAGCTGTAGAACATGAAGTAACAGATGGTGTGTCAGTAATAGCTTAATATATCAGCATATTTGATGATATATTGGAAAACTTGCACACACAGAGCCAATGACGACTGTTCAAAGAGAAACGACTTGCTACAAAAACGCTTTGATTATTCACACTACCCGACCTGGGTTAAGACAAAGATACAAAATTAAGACCATTACGAGATTTCTTTGTACAAAATGTGCAAATCAAAGGCTTCTACAAATTCATTACAAAGCAATATACAAACTATACACACAAATGACTTCCATTAAAGATCCTGAAATATGACATGAAAAAATAATATCATAGCTACAAAGTATTTCCTAACTACTTTGGACACACTTAGCTTTTGTTATTTAAATCCAGAATGACATGAAGGTTAGCTATTCAGGTTTTGGCAACATTTTAAATATGACCACAGCTATGAAGCGTAATCATACATTTACACCTGGCAAAAAGAACACAATGTAAGAATGTCTTCTAAAATAAGAGAGTTCTGTAAAACAGTTTGTCACAAAAAAGTACATTCACAACAAACAGAAAACAAAGATGTTACCCTTCCTTGAACAAATGCAAGCAATACTATACATAACCCTGAGACACACACAAAAAAAGTTTGAAAATAACATCTTGAAAGCAAAAAGTATCTTCTTCAGCCGTAACGGCCCACATTCTCTCTTGCGAGTGTGTATTTTTAAGTCGAGGAGGAAGATACAGATTTAGCTTACCAAAATTAAGGGAAGCCCAAGTCCAAAGCCTAAAAATACAGACAGGAAGATTGTTTCTGTGCACAAAATCATACACTTCCCCAAATGTCTTCTCTCCTTCCCCGTACGCCTGGCATAGCAAAGGTCTAATTCAGTCTATCAGCAGTCCAAATAAATTACACCTGAGTAAACGCCCAGTGTCAGGAGGGGAGAGAACCACAACAAAGGACCAGCCGACGCTCTTTTTTAGCTCACTGTACAACAACACGTCAGCGAGAGACACTAATAAGTCCTTACAGAGTGAGTTCAGCTTGTAATCTACTGGCGAGATGATACAAATGTTTGACCTTGGTGTGAGTCAGCTGAGCAGTGCAGGGCCGATACAGAAAAGTCTGCAAGCATCTGTGCTATCGGCCTGCTTCCTGACTGTGCTTTGCATGTTATATAAAGACTGAAGTTCCTGCAGTATACATGGCAACGAGTCCAGCTCAGGCTAGTGGCTACATGGGAAAGTTACACAAGAAGTACGAGTAAACAGATCAGCTTGCAGACTTCCAGTCTCTGGGCTGTCTCCAGGACTCGGGCCTTCTCTGCAGCTGAAGATAATGTGAATCTGGCTGGATGGAGCCACAGCAGGAATACAGAAACTCTTCCTCCTCCTCCTCCTCCTCTGAAGAGACACATGCCTGCATACCAGACACCACGGCTGATCTGGGGAAAGAGACAAGAGGGAGATTAATGTTTAGGTCCTGTGAACTGTGCTGTATGAGGAGTGACCACATGACCAGTGGGGCGGCCTGGACATTCTCAGGGAGCTGAGAGGAATGCGGAGACTTTGGTCCTCCGGGGCTACACATCAGATTATCACCATGCCATTTTATCAGGCTTACCCACATAGCGTTAATAATGCCTCAGGATGGGGCGTTATTTAACCAAAATCCTCCTGGCATGTGGGATTAAGCTGCTCGAGCCATTTATGTCGCGAGGTAATAAATATCTGAGGGTGGCAGTGGAAGGGACCCCACACTGGACTACACACAAACACCGAAACCATCTGCTCATCTGCGTTATCCGGATATAATTTGTACTGTAAGAGGCTTTCTTACGGTTACATTTTTAAATTCCTGAATGTGTGAATATTTATATATACTCAATATTTACTCCAAACAATCTCTCATCTCCGCCTTTCTCTGCAACCTGAGACGCTTCAGTATCTAATTTTCCTCCCCTGCTGTTATGAAGGAATGTTCCACTGGATATTTGGGGGTGTTGGAGAGAAACATTAACCTCTGATTTGCATATTTTTGATGATAACTCATGTCTGCCGGAGCAGATGATGGATGTGTGTGCTCTCTGTTCCAGGGGAGAGAGAGCTGACAGTTACAGGCGGGCTCTGCTGGGGGCTTGTTTGGATAACTTAATGAGTTCTCATTTCCATGGCTGACAAAGCCGGCTGATACTACTGAAGCCCCAACTGATCCATACGCATCTGTTACTGTTGTGAATACATGGCCTGAAGCATAACAGTGGGACACAGCCAGAGCTCTGCTCTACTGGAGCCACAACACAGAGACAGAAATAGGTTACAAACAAGCTTCAGAGGAAGAAGCAGCAGGATCTGCTCATAGATTTAAACTCTCTGGAAGAATTACTCTGTCAGGTTACTCCATTTCAAACTACAGTATTTGTAATAGCCATGAATGATAAAACAGATGTACTACACAACAAAAATGCAAAAATGTTGCCCATTTCCTGATCAGCTGAACAGCCCCAAGGCACAAACCAACTGTTTGGTACCAAGACCAAAATAATACTTTGAGTAATTAACATTTTCTGCATTTTTTAAAGAAATAATTGGCTGTTTTTGCTTTCTTGCTGAGAGTTAGAACATTGCGACCATTCCCATACTTCTCAGTTAAGTATGAACTCACAGCCAGCTAGCCTGGCTCTGACCATCACCTCTAACACTTTGTTTCCACTTATGTGTGGTGTCCGTAGATCCGTAATTATGCAGATGACGCCTCTAGTGTCCAATGCAAGGAAGTGCATTTCTTTACAGATGGGTAGAAACCTGATAGAAACTACATGTAGCAATCGGGGAGAAGCTTACATTTTTTCCATTTTTCGCCATCCAGCAGTTTGGAATATGCGCCTGGAAGATTACCGGGCATGTTTTTTGAAATATTCATTAAAAGGTCATATGAACAGGTTAATGTTAGCTAACCTATTTTTAGCTAATCATGCCTTCTAATTTTTTACTTAGATGAATAAATACAGTTTTATTGCTCATAAATCAGTTGTTTTAACAGGTCTTTACTGACTATTTCATATCAGACTGATAAATCTGACTGTATCTCATATCAAACTGATAATAACAATCTGACTGTATATAATGTATAACCATATTTTAACAGAATAACATTACTGAGATGCACAATATGTTAAAACTAGATAAACAAATTATTTTTTAATCACACAAACTTATTTAACAATCAACAGGGAACTGAACTTAAGGAAACAGCCTGTTAGCTAAGCTAGCACACAGTTATACGGTGTCACCGAAATCCATTGCAAGAGTTTAGTTTTTTGAACGTACTTGAGGAAAAGTCCAGACCAAGATATTACAGAGGAGAAGCGTTTCGCAGGCACATCGGATATTAAAGAAACAAGGCGTAAGGCTAACAAATCAACATGTTGTATTGATCCTTTGTTTAATCCTTGTAGCAACTCAAGTGTAAAAATGACAAGCTGTTGTTTTAAGGCGGGGTTACGGCATTGCTCAGTGGCTTCGAGGTGTCTTACAAGGCAAATATAAAAGAAGGAATGGTCATGACGACACTGACAGTATTCGAGGAGCCAGACTTTGGTGTTAGTTCTATTGGAGTCAATAAGGCAGGCACTGCAATTCTCATTTTAACCCATCATATCTTTATTGTTTCAACTTTGACTGAGAAATCCTTCCACCACAGTAGAGAAGACACAGTTCATGATGTGTACTGATGTCAGAATGACCCTTAAAAGGACTTAAAACGGAAGGGTTACTATTAGTTGAAGGAATGTTCTATTACTGTAATGGAAACCATTTTGTTAATGATAGTATGCGTGAAAATGGTCCTGTCAGAAAATAACTAAAATAAAGAGGAGATTCTACATCCAGTAGCATTTTTCCCCAATATCGTAGATAAGAAAATGTACGTGGAATGATAACTGTTGACTTTTAAAACATGGTCTATCACTGCAACCCTACTGTGCACGTTTGTTCTCCTTGTTACTGGTCTCAAAACAGATCATGGCTCTGATGCAGCTGATACTATGTGTTGCATACACATTTCAGTTAGTGTCAAAAGGTATTCAAGCTCGATGCCCAGCCCTGAAACCAACCAGTAACAGCATATTTCCTGCAACATAAACTCAGCTCAGCCTTCCTGATCAAAGTAAAGCAGCAGTAGCAGCTCTTATTCTATCACATGCGACTGCAGGCCTAATGGAAGTTTCCATCGCTGCTCTCTCTGTGTACATGCACACGGGTCACTGCGTGCACTTCTTCAGTTCTGCTGCTGCTGCTATAATCTCTCTCAAGTGTGGATGATGAAGAGCATGCCTCTGAATCTTAAATACTCTGCCGCTCTGTTCCAACTACCACAATATCACTGTTTCATAAGAGTTGCAGCTTTATATTTAGTCCTCTATCTCGATCTGCTGCAAAGACGGCAGGCTTTCACATGCTGCATTCATGTTGATACCAGCATGATCTCTCCACCCCGGCAAACCATGACAAGAAGGTGCACATTGTATTCAAGTAAATCAAGCGGATCAAAACCACTTTATCCTGAGCTTTAAATAAATAAATAAAAAACACTAACAGCCCATGTATTGTGTTCCAGAGACACACACTGTCACCGACAAAGGTTACGTGTCTGTCATCATCAGTGCATCCATCAAAAACCACCATCGTCCACTCGCATCAGCAAACTCCGGCTCTCTGAGCCACAACAAGGGTCCCGCTGTCACCAGAAATGCGCTCCAGACGGCCTCACAGTCCCGTCATTATTACCTATCATGTCAAGGTCAATTATACTCAACTCTGAGCTGCAGGAGCCGCACTCTTCTCTGCTTATATGGGAATACTCGCATTCAAACTTTGTTTTCAAACTCTTTACACATCCGACTTCCTCCCGTCAACAGGGAGCGAGGTGCCAACAGGTGGCGGGGTTAATAACTGTAACCCAGAAAGTACCCAGATGCCCCGCCCGGGTCTTCAGTCTGGTCCACTGCAGCAACCACAGTGTGATGCTGCGAGGGAAGGAGGGAGACCACGTGTCCTTCAGCAGACCAAACAGATGGGCTGGGACTATATGAAGTGATTGGATCTGGCACTCTGAGGTTTAACCTGACTCAGTGTGTCTGCTCCCATCACTTATCTTTCCCCTCCACATGGGAATAACGCCAGATTGAGTTTGACAAAAGGAAATGATGACCAATGATCAAATCTGTCTGTGAGTCAAAAATGACCCACTGTCTGGCTGAAAGCACACACACACACCACAAGACTAGGTCGCATTTATCAAACGAACGACACCTGCATTATGACATCATTTCCATTTTTTTTAATCTTTATGCACCTTGGACTCCATCTGCATCTTCCAGAAGCCCAATTACCCACAATGCACCACACCAGAGCTGAGTCCTCTTTCTTTATCTGTCCCTTGTGTCCAACAAGGCCTGTGCCATGTTTACTAATGACCACAAAGAATTGCACTGTATTGACTAACGCATGAATCAGTCACTTCATTTACATTACTTTGCATTGTTGTTTCCAGGGGCGGATAAAGGACTCGAGGATCTTAGCGCAGCTGCAAAGTGAGTCTTGATGAATCCTCGCAGGAACTCCCGTTAAAGACTCAGAACAAAGAGCGTCTCTATGATTGAATGCGCGCCACTTCGGCACTACTTCAGAGACGCAAATATTCCGTAATTCAGATTAATTACCAGGCAGACACACTCTGTGCCATCCCAGCTGGCTTACCGAAGAGGCCCCTGTAACTGTATGACAGCTCGCCTCTTTTTAAGGGCGTAATCAAATTAGTCTGGGTGATTATTCAGCCATTTTAAGCATCTTTTTACCCTTTTCCTTTTTGTTACTCGCAGCATGGCGAAAAGACCAATAAAAACTCCATTAGGTTTATGCAAATTTAAACAGCCATGCTGAGGGCTGTAATGTGGCAGATTGATTACTCAAGGGACTGAAGACGAAGTGTGTGTGCACGTGCTAACTCTGAATGTGCATGTGTGTGTCTCGGAGAAGAGACGGGGAGATGGTGGAGGTGGTGGTGGTGTTGGGGGGGATCGTTGTTGTACACAGATGCCACAATAAAAGCCTCATTCAGCTTGTGTTCCTGGTGGCCCTCACAGCGAGGCATTAATAAAACATTAGTATTGAGTGACTGGGGCCTCTGCACTCCTCCTCCCTGATCCCACTGTGACCTTTCCATTTTACAGCAGCTGTCTGGGGAAGCAGAGAGCCCTCCGAGGACTCCCTCCGTGGCCCCTGACCTCTCCAGGTGTACTCTATCACACAGAGCCGTGCCCACCTCATAAGGGCTTCGGTTGAAGCTATTAAAAAAAGCTGAATAGTGCTTATGTGTGTGATTTTTTAAAAGCGGAGAGGGAGGGATGGAGAAGGAAAAGGGAGGAAGGGAGGAAGGGGGGGCTGAGAAAACAAAGGCTCAAGCGTGGATAACAGTCATCTCCGAGGCCGTTACACTCCAGTGGTTTAAAGGAGAGATTGTCCTGAACTTTGTGCAGGGATCTCCGGTTACATCCTGTCTGCCTGCAGTCTGGTACCAACAACCGACCAGATTACACCATCATGGCGCTCTGCTTGCCATCTCCAAAACACACACTGACCTCATTAATTAAAGCCTACCTGGTGACTGTTGAGATTGTAAAGGCAGTAGTCACAATATGACAATAAAACTGTATTTATGTCTGCACGTTTTTAGCCTAAAATGTTATTTACTTCTCCCGCCTGGCCCGTAACAAACACAAACCATAATGCTTTGACGTTTACAAATACTTTTCCATCAACAGCGGGTTCTGGCTTGGCTCTGGAGTCTGTGGTCAGTCACATCTGGTGGAAATGCACGGGCCCGCAAACTACAGTAGGTGGTGACAAAAAGGCTGGTAATCCCATACGGGCCGCGCAAACTGAAGGGCCCGAGCCACAAGGCAACATTAACAAATCTTTGCTAATGGGAATGCAGGCCACACCTTCATTCCTCCCGAATTAGAGTAAGGATGGCTGGCTTTTTAAAGGACAGGCAATGCCAGCAATGTGACTCTGTGTGTGTGTGTGTGTGTGTGTGTGTGTGTGGGAGACAGAGAGCGAGACAGAGTAGTACAAGTGGAAAACGAGTGGTTTCACAACTGCGTAAAAACTCACAATACTACTAGTGAATACTTGAACAGCTGACTGGTGGTTTTCAGTCCCATCGTAAACATAAAAGGAACACACACAGACACTCACTTGCGCACGCACACACACACGCACACGCACACACAATTATTTTTCTCTCTGACCCCAGCTGAAAGTTGACAACCTCGGGAGCAAAGTATTTTTAGGTAGGCGTTAGTCTCGGCTGCCAAATGGTGCAAAATATAGCTTTGCGTCTGCTGGTCTTACTCCCTCTCCACTTCACCTCCCTCTCTCCATATGTGTGTGTTTGTGTCCCACTCCATGTCACTTTGTTGCTCCCTGAATTCCTGCCACTTCTCCTCTCCTCTGAAACCTTCCCCCGTGTCTGGGGTGAGACAGAGTCACCCAGCGTCAGGGTAGGATGCCTGCTTAACAAGCTGGAAATCGGAGCTTTTTTTCCATGTCTGCTGTAATTAAACAGAGAGGCAGGCAGGCAGCAGCGGGGATGGAAGCTACTGTAACTGCGCGAGTTCATAAGGATGCGGTGCCTTGATCTTTCATAGCCAGCCTGTCTGTCTCCATCCTGGCCAAAAAAACCCGAGCTAGTGGTCCATACCAGCAGCCTCATAATGCTAAGCCCCCAGCTCCATCATATCCAGCTGTTTACTGTAGACACAAGTCACACATAAGCTCCCCCGCTTCTCACTTGCTTCCGTTCAGCTTTCCTTTCAAAGTTCTTGGCAGCATAAAAGCAGCTTGTTCGGAGTCATTTTCCCATATGCCTGACAGAGAGGGCAGTTGTTTGGCATTTACGTAAGTGCTTCAGTATTCTTAGTTTTTAACATCAATGACACAGACGGAATTGGCAACTCTCTTGGCAACAACTAGAAAAACTTTAATTTTCAACTGTTAAGGGGGCATTAAAATAAGTGCAAACTTTACAGTGATCTCTTTTATGTCCCTTCTTAAAATATACTTTTAACGGAGAGCCTTACCTGATTTTACTTGAGTTTTAAGTTCAATTATACTGTCTTTTATTTCCTCAATTTTTATATACGCAAGTGTTTTTATCAGTTATTTTAAAGTTGCTGTTTTCATGTCTTGTCTGTTTTAATTATTGATAAAAGAATTTTGTAACTCTGTTTTGAAAAGATCTAGATCTATAAGATCTATAAATAAAGATCATTATTAATGTCATATCAGAGGTTGTGTTAATGAGTTGCATCTAGTCTGATCTCCGGCCAAAGTTCTTGAAAAACAAAGATTTGTTTAATCAAATTTAGTTTTTCCACTCTAGCTTGAAGCAATGGTTTGACAGTTTTGGAAATAAGTAAAAAGAAATTTCTGACAGATGAGAAGATGAGAGCAAATATGAAGCTGGAGCCTGCAGACGTTTAGCTTAGCATAGCTCAACTTAGCATAACAACTAGACTGGTGGACTTTGTAACCTCTGGAAAGCGCCTGGTTCCAGTCTGTGTGCTAAGCTACGCTAACTGCCTGTGGCCTTGTATTGAACAGACAAACATGAGATGCGGTTTTAATCTTCTCATCTAACTCCTGGCAAAAATATGAATAAATGTAAACATTGCATAAGTGTACTTTTGTTTTAACTGCGGGCATCTGTTTTACTTGAAGACAGACTGGCGCTTTATGGCCAACTGGCTGCATTAAATCACTGAACCTATAGCGCAAAATAAAACATTAGGACAGACATGTGCTTTGTGAGAGTTCAGCGAATGCAGTCAGCATAATAAAACTCCCAATAAAGATAAAACCACCAAACCATACAATAAAAAGATGCAGGGGAGTCTGGGCTTTTTAAAAAGCAAACTCAATGTCTACTGCAGCGATGAATGGTTTTCCATTGATTGCATCAGTGCTAAAAAGGATCACAAGACGGGCTGTCACGTCATGAAACTTAAAACTAGCTCCGCCACCACTGAGCACATGTGAAAACAACTAGCAAAACCATCAAAACAACAGAGCATCCTCTTCTCATTTCACCCACTAACCCCTCCGTCCTCGTCCCGTGTGACAAAACTGACAACACCCCAGGAAAAATGTATCATCTCTTATCTCATATGAAGCTGTGAAAACTGCCACCTGTCCTTCCTTCAGGCGGATTAGGCCGAGCAATTCTTCACTGATATGGTATGTTACATCTTAGTCCATCATATTTTCGTACCCTTGAGATGTATCCGTCCTTTTTCCCCCCGCTACCGCCCCTCTTGAATTCCTGATAAGATTACTGATCTGACTTTATTTACTTTGAGCAGAGCAGACTGCCCTGGCGTCTGTCTGCACATATGGTACTTTCACTTTGTCCTTTAAAGCACTTTGAGGAAGGTGCTGTAAGGAAAAGTGGGATTTGCATTATGAAAAGTATGATAAGGGTATGGTGGAAAACAGATTTTTAAGTCATGCAAGACTTTAGGTTGTGTAACACACCTACAGGACCTGAAGAAGGAATGTTCAGCTCTTATCTGAAGCTTACCGAAGGCTCCTTGTGCACCTCTGACTCCAAGCCCTCCATATGTTTAACACTATGTGTCACATCACCTTTTATAACTTACAACTGTTTTGAGGTACTGACTCATGCTAGGCAGCCAGTTAGCACCCGGCTCACTACAAGCACAGACCTGATCCTGCCTCTCCACCTCGCTCCTGTCAGTGACAGAGGTCTTGTGTTGCAGCTCTCGCTCTGTAATTACCAGCACTGCTGACATTCCTCCTGCTCTCTAAACCAGGACTCCGCCGTGTTTATCCAACACCCAGCAGTCGCAGGAGCTAGATAATGTGTAACTGTAACCACTGGCAACCCTGAAAACAGTCAGGGGCTTTTAAACTGGCCCCGTCCGGTTCAAACTGACATTCACCTCTGTTGGGCAACTATGTCGGGTGAGATATGTGAAGATATTTTGGTTTCCATAAAGCGAGTTCCCATATATTATGTGACAATACAAAGGACACTATGAATAGCACATATAACTGTCATTTTGTTTGTTTGTGTCAGTTTAAGGAAGCTACAATTACTCACCGTAGAAACCTCAAAGAGTCAGTGCGTCTCTCGCTCTCTACGCCGAGAGGTACTTCCATGTGCTGACGAAGGCAGTGGGAATGAGTGAGTAGGGCACACTGGTCACACTGTCCCAAGAGTCCGATGATGGATCGTAACAGTCTAGCGTCTTACACCTCTGAGCCCCGAAGTACCCTCCGACCACATATAGTCTGTTTCCTGACGCCACTGCATGGCAGCTGATGCGTTTTGCCGTCACGTCGCCAAACTTTGACCACTGGTATGTCTCGCTGTTGAACCGGTAAGCAGAGCTGGCTGAGAACTCAGTGTCGCCTCCGATCACCACGACATGGTTGCCGACCACAGCTGCTGCAGTGTAGCGCCACAGCTGCGGACAGGCAGCCGGCACAGACCACCGGTTCTGACACGGGTCGAAGCACTGCACCTTGGGGTATTTGTCTCTGTTTACACTGGTGCCTCCGAAAGCAAAGAGTTTGTTTTTGGCACCGACGACGGCGGCGTTGCTCACGCCCTCTCTGAGCGGAGCCACCAGGGTCCATTTATTGGTCTGAGGGTCGTACTGTTCCACCTGTTTGAGAGACACAGACGGAGATGCAGGGAAGGATCCTGCAAGAGAAGTGTGTCCTCCCACGACGTAGAGCATGTGGTCGAGCTCTGCAGACCCGTGTCCGAATCTGGCGACCAGCATAGGTGACGCTTTGGACCACTCATCATGTAACGTGTCGTAGACCCAGACATCTTTGGAGGCCCCGTTTTCAGAGCCACGTCCTCCAGTAACATAAACCTGACACACATGGAGAGAGGTCATATTTTGTGTACATCTACATAATGTTACATAAGCACACACATATTCATGTATAGACCACATACATACCTTGCAACCAATAGCACAGGCGCTGCACTCCTTCCTGGGGCTGGGGATGTCTGTTTTGGGGGTGATCTCTTTAGTCTTGTTGTCAATCATGTAGACTTTATCACACATGAAAGTCTGTCCTCCCAGCAGCAGCAAGGCCTGGCTAACCTTCCTCGGCCGTGCACAGAACCCTGTTACAATACCGTCATTCTGGAGGATCCTCATTTTGCACCGAACAGCATCTTCAACAATCTCCCGCCCCACTTTGTGGCACATCACCAGCTCCTCTGAAGCAACGTTCTTCAGCAGGTATGTTTCAGGGAGCAGCGCCAGGCGGACACATCGCAGCAGCTCGGGCAGCTCGCTGTGCCTGTGCTCCATGTCGGCTTTGACCCAGTCAATTACAGCCTCGTACACCAGGCTCTCATCCTCCACCTCCAGCTCCTCGCTGAGGATCAGCTCCTGGACTTTGTCTCTGGGTAAGCTGAGGAAGTCCTCAGTCCTGAAGAGCGTGGCAAAGTTCGCCAGGCACATCCTCCACGACAGCTCGTACAGTCTCTGGCACTGGTGGGCGTCTGACAGCAGCATCATCCCCAGGCAGTTTGACTGGTGGAGGTTCTTTTCTAGAAACTCCGACGCCGCGTCCCTGATGTCGTGAAACTGGAGCATGTCGCCAGCTTCAAGAAGCGACTCTGCATTTTCCTCGTTGATGATGATTCGGGCAGAGTAGGCGTAATCGAGCAACAGCTCCAGCACCTCCGGATGGAGAGAGTCGTGGAAGTTGACTTCGGCGTCACGGCTCTCCCTGAGCCCGCCACTGAACATAGCTTCAAAGTATCGGCTACAGGAGGCCAGGACGGCCCGGTGGCAGGGGAAGGATCTGTTTCCGGCCTTCAGGATGACATCTGTGAAGACTTTTCGTTTGCGTAGCAGGTTGAGCTGAGTCAACAGGCTGTCGGCGTGGGACGTCTTGTGGAAGAGTTGGATATTCATGGAGCCAGAACTAGAGCGAGACTTTCTGTTTTCGTGGTTACTGACGGACATCTTGACTTGGACCTGAAAGAGGAAAGAGAGCATAAAAAAACGATAAGCACAGGTGGATCGAGCCACTCCTTTATATTTGTTCAAATCAACCGTCTGGGACACTTGGAGAGGAGGAAGCGATGTTATAAGATCATGTGCCCTCCTTTTGATGTAAACGCTCCCATAAACACTCCCATTTTATGACTAAACAAAACTCACTATGCCAACAGCTGATGAATGGGCTGCTCAGGAATAAAATAATCATATCAGCACGTTGGGTTACAACGGAAATAAACTTCAGCCTTTGGAGATGAAAGGAGATCAGATAAGGAGCACTCCCACACTAAACGAGTGTGTACACAGAGATTTACACCATAAAACACACATCAGTGTCTCAACTCTCAAAAGCTGTGAAAACAAATGAGCAACATTAACTGCGTTTAAATCCAACCTTCTGTAATTCTTCTGTAATTAGCGATAGGCGAAGACATAACACCTGGGTGTGTTGGCCTATATCACATCTTTCCACCCTTATAAACATTTCAGGGCTGTGAGTCACCTTCACCCACAGCCTGAGCCAATCAATTCCTCCCAACTTGCTCCTCCGCTGGTTCACATGCAAGATGGTGCCAAAGCTTTCAAGCCCACATAAGATGTGACACCTCAGTCCAGCTCCTTGAGGATGAAATTATGTAACCACAGTGCAACAGATGAAAACCCCCAATCTGTCTTTTGAACATGCAGTGGATTTAGACAGGCCTGCAGCCTCTGCGTTGGAGTAGGAGGGTGTTTATTTTGAATTTAAAATAATGTTGCATGCTGATGGGGAGTTTTATTGCATTTCTTATGAGTATAATGATGTCATAGACAGTGTAATAATCATAGCATGGCCCAGCAGGTTAATAAAGCCAGTCCACAACTTAAAAACGACCAAATAAATATCTTCCGCTTTAAAGCCTCCATTGTTTCATAGCAGATAAATTTAAGTCGGCTATTCAACCCCACTGAAAGGGGGTCTGTGGACTTCCGTGGGGGGACTCAGCGTGAAATCCAATTCGTTTTGTGCAGTAAATGTGAAACTACGGTCAGCACTTCAGCATGCGCTCAACTTTCCTCCAAAGTTAGCCTACAAACATGCAGCCTGCTACAATGAGCCCACATCAAAGCCTCCTATGTTACACCCTGCGACTCAACTGCTCACATTTCGGAAGTTGGACAAATGTCAAAGCAGGACGTATCTCAGTGATCGATACTCCAGCAGGATTAGCCGTCTAATGCTTACCTTGATAGCCGCAGAGCTGATCCGGATTCCTTTATCTCGCCTTCAACTTGTTCCGTCGTTGATTTGTTTTAAGTTGTTGCAAAATTCAGACCGATCCGCTTCCCGTGTTTAAAACTGTATCACATCCCGCAGTGGTATGAAACGGTTGAGCCATCTGTCTGCGTCGGACACCTCGAGTTTAAACGCGTGAAAAGAACAATGGTGGAAAGTTAGTAGCTGTGGGTTTTGTTCTCGGAGAGCCACGCAGCCTGCAGGAGAGCAGCGAGCAGAGCGCAGAGGAAGAGCCCAGGCAGCCGTGGTGTTCACTGTGGCTCCTCCCACTCCTCCTCACACCGGCCAATGGGATCAGACTCTGCAGCACAGGCTTCCTTTATTCCTTATCCAAACTTCAGGGTCAATGCACAGCACTATGGTGGAATAGCACTGGCTTAGAGAATGCAAAAACACCTGTCTGTGTGTGCTTCACCTGCCTGCTGTGGTTCTCACTCAAAACTCTATTCTACCTCTAGTAGGTATCAAAGGCAGAGAGAGTTTATAAGGCACCTTTCAACAACATTAAAACAAGATATAAATGAAATACAAGGTAAAAAAAAAAAAAAAAGACATGTGAATTGGATTTTAAAAGAATGGAATATCAGATAAATACATGACAGTGAAGGATATTAATAAGTAGGCCCAAATTGGAATAAAGGAAACATTCCTTAGCCGGATCTGCCATACTTTTTAAGCCCTGTTTCCACCGAGCAGTACGGTTCAGTTCAGTTCAGTTCATTGCAGTAGCCTACGCTTTTTTTCCATTTCCACTGTGAAAAGTTGTGGATGGTACCAATGGAACCGTTCCGTACCGTCCCCATTTTTGGTCACCCTTCTGTTGGGGTACCTAGCACACAGATCACAGTCCCTCTGCTCAGGGCTGAGCTGTGGCTGGTTTTGAGGCTTGTGTGTTTTATTAGACTGTAACTATAAAATGAAAATATGTTTTCTGCCTCTCGCAGCAGCTGGAGTCAGAGAAATGATTTTAATTCACTGGGCCGACTGCCAGTGACTTTTAAGGTGGAACGTTAACTTATAATGTCACGACGTGAATCAGTCAACACACCTTGAATATTCCATATCACAACTTTGACCAATACTATAGTTTTTTTTTTACAACATACACTTTTAGTAATGAGTGGATCTTCAAGTGTTTATATATATTATTTTGACCAGATTATGTGAACGGCATATTCTAATCCTCATTCGGTGGAAAAACAAGCATTGTGGAGCGTCGTTCCTGTGGGCTACGGCAACATTAAATCCCTGAGCTTGCCTGGAAAGGACTAAATGCACAAGGAGACAGATTTTGTTCTGAAAATGTCGGCATGTAACCCCATTCTGTGGAAGATAAAAGAGGTGCAGACTTACATCTGTGTCACCAGTAATGAGGAAATACAGTGAGTGCTGGACGGAGCAGTGAGTGACAACAACCCCGCCCTAATTTTAAATAGTTCAAATTGTATTCATTCAGCCGACAGTTGAGCTTTTTAGCTTTCTGTAAAATGTAATTGTCAAACTTGAAGGCCTGAATGCCACCTCCACAGTGCCAGGAACTACATTTTGGGGGAGAAATACTGAAGCCTTCATTTCTTTTTTTTATTCTATTGGCCTTAAAGTAATCACATTCAAACATGCTATAATTACTGCAATTGCACAAAATATCCACCAGCACTATGTAGAAGTATTTTAATGATGGAAACTCCCTCTGGTTGCTAAAAGAAAATGACCCCAGTGAACTGCAATAAAGTATTCTTATAGGATTTCCACACAAGTTTCCCCAGATATTGATATTGATAACACGTCTATCTTGTATATTTTACTGGATATTTAATACTCTATTGTTCTAAAACTGGGCCCAGTGAGTGACCATGACCTGAGGAACACACTGGTTGTCTGGTTGTGAATCATTAAAATTGTGGTTATTGTAATTTGAAGCGTTCTCTGGCACAAGAATTTCCTTTTGGGAAATAAAGTTCTATTTAACTGAATGATATAATCAAGGATAGCTAATTGATCAGCATCTCCGCTCCAGTACCAGGCACAGCACAGCCCTTGCTGTGTTTGCCAGCTCCACATAACCAACAGTCTTAATGATCATATGATGGCAGGTTAAAGTCCCTCTGAGGACCATGAGATCGTAGCTCCAGCTGAATTCCTGACATTTTCTGAAGGATTTAAGTGCTCGTGAGCTATCGGGACAAGAATCAGGTCAGTCAAGAATCAGCCAAGTCAGCCTGCACATGCAAGGAATTTCATGGGCTGCTTAAAACAAAGTATGAAAAGAGGCGCAAATATTTCTAAGTAGACGTTTGGAAAAAAGGTCTCTCGCTCTGCTTTTTCTATGAAATGGAAAAAAGTAAGTAGCATTCAAGTTAAAACAAATAAATAAAAAGATGGCTGTAGAATTTCAAGAAATAGGCCTGCAGAACAAGTGCACAAGTGAAGTCTCTTCTCTGTGAAAGACTCTTTGTCTGGACACGTCCCAACATGTCTGCAGATGTAAATTAATGACATTAATAATGACTTCATTCCATTTAGGTGTGCCAGGCCCTTGGCCCTGCTATTGTGCATGCTGGCTCCCTGCCTCATGGGACACTTCAATGGGACAGAGCAAGGGTGCAGGTTTCGTTTTAACACTGAGAGTCCTCTGCCAGACAATTTTGAGCATCTAACACTTAATTTCCTGCATTCTGGTGATTTTTTTGCACCACTTTGTTTCTATTCTGCATCATTTTGTGGTGAAAGTGAATTCAATTGTGTAGAAATAGAAGTTTTTATTAGGGGAAAACAAACCCCCGAGTCCCACCCAGAGTTTACACTTATGGAACAGGGTTTATGTTAACAACTACACCTGTGCTTTCCATGCTTGAACAAGCCAAAATGTCTGCTGTGAAAAAGGCCTCGTGGAAATCAACAAATAAGAAAGAATGAAAGTCAGACATGGAAAACTGAATACCACAGACATACTCGAAACAGTTGATGGTTCGGTGGTGGTTTTAATATTTGAGGTCTCATCTTTATTCAGACAACAGAGGCTCTGAGGACAGTTCCCCCCTCTCAAAACTGACTGACTGGTAGACTGTCCATGCAATGAGTTGACTGATCTCCAACACCAGGACTACAGTCATCGCCACTCTGCTCAGGTTTCCCCCCTCTCCCTCTGCCTCTCACTCCCTCTTACCGTCACTCAACAGCTGCTTTTGAAGATTAAAAGCTGCTGCTGTGTCTCACTGTGTTTGTGTGTATGTGAGCGTGTGTGTTTTCCAGTCCAGTTTCCTTCTATCCACTATTATTTTCTCACAAGTGATTCAGACTTGACTGCAACTCATATCTGGAGTCACCATTGTCTTTTTTTAACACATGAAAGCCCTGAAGGAATCACCTCCAGTCTTGTTTAACCTTAACGTTTGACACCATAAACACACCCGTGGGTACTTCACATTCTCCTCATAACCATTGTTGCCAGAGCTTGTTGAAGCCTCCCTTTTAACTGACTGGGCCAAATGCTTTCATACACACAAGTGTGCCTGGAGGAGATTAAGAATTTAAGAAGATTAGATTAATGAACTCATGATTGTAATCTAGGGTTAATTCATTTTGCTGCACTTTAACCCAACTCTCCCTCCCTTCCCCCCATTCAGCCCAGTGGCTTGAAGCCAAACTGGTCTGAGGACTTATGTCTATGTATGTGTGTGTGTGTTTGCATGTGCTTGGGTGCCAGCATTGTGTAACTGGTCATTAATTACTCCAAGGCTGGCACGCCACTAATCAGACCCCCCGCAATTATTCCTCAATGCCCCCAGCATCGCAGCGAGCCACTCACACAGTGTCTGTTGACAGTGACAGTAACCGTCGCTCCATTGTTGCCTGCAGACTCACTGTACCACTTATTTGTTCACTCAAGGCAGGTGGTCCTCTCAGTGAGGTCATCCCATCTGAAACATAAGGAGAGGGGTCCTCAGAGGGGGTCATCCTCATACCCCGCGCTCAGCACCAAACAATGCAGAGGTTCTTATGACTTTCTATTTATGCTGTTGGCTCCTGCTTTCCACATAGTTGTACTTTGAAGTAATTGCTTTTTCTGTTTACGCAGGCAAGTTGGCACAGCAGTCTTACAATAACTGACTTGCTTGGAATGACAGACTGAACATGAACGAGATGTAATTATGCAAAGGAAAAAGGGAATATGGAATATCCTGATTAAAATTACACGCTGTGGATGCATATTATTCATTTTGATTGAATTTCCTTTCCAATCCAGCCTGCTGTGGAGCATCAGGATGAGATGAATGGTTGTTGTGATATTTTGCAAGGAAATCAAATTTTCCTCCATAATTGTTTCACAAATTTGATCATAGAAGACATTCAGCCAAAAACAAGCTGAGAGACGAGAAAAACTAAACAAACAAAAAAGAAAACAATTTGTCACTTTACATGCAGCCTACTACCTGTTTACATCTGTGTTCATGTGTGTGTACACAGCATTCGATTCAATTCTATTTATAAAGCCCAATATCACAAATCACAATTTAATCAAAATCAAAATAGCCCATTTATATTACTTCTCAATATACATGTATCTTTACTACATGACTGCACAGCCTGATTACAATTGCTGTACACCTGCCTACCACAAACATATATTATTTTGTATTATATTTCATGTATGTTTTTACTTGCATTATTTATTTAGGCCTTCACTTTTGCAGTAACATTACTGCATTTAGAGAGAGTCTGAGATCTAAGATTTCCGACAGCTTCACTGCTATTGTTGCACATATGATAACAAATAATAAGAAACTTGAAAACCAAACAATGGCATATGTTATCTTGTCATTGCAATTTGTTTTTTGCAAATAAGCATAATTCTATTTTTTAAATTTCTTTATATTCAAATAACCCTATCTATCTATCTATCTATCTATCTATCTATCTATCTATCTATCTATCTATCTATCTATCTATCTATCTAAAAAAAATCTGATTCTTATAGCGGTTGCATCAAACTATTTCATAATATGTCAAAACAATGTTTAATACTGATAGTTCTATATAAATGGAGCATACAAAGGGTCTCTTTGTAATTCAGTGGACTTTATCTCCACCGTGCGGCAAACACGCGTGCGTGCACGTGCGTTGTTAGTCGGTGTGCGGGTGTCTGTGTGCTGACAACCTGTCTGTGTCTCTTAAGTATTATAAACACACGTTTAAATATATCACACATGTTTTGGCAGCGGTGTATTTATTGCGCTGCGCCTCTCACCTAACTAAACTACATTTCCCATATCGGAATCCCCTAAACGGAAGTGACGCGTGCAGTCTTCCGCCGGTGTCAAGGGCATCGAAAACTTGCGCTAGCCGAACCTAGCAGTAGCTGTCCGCACGTGTATATTAAGAGGCTCGGTTAAGCTACAGTTTTCGGCGGAGACTCCGGTAGAAATGGACGGGTTCGGTTCAGACTTCTCAGCCGGCGGAGCAGGAGGGAAAGTGGACACCGGAACCATCATGGAGCAGGTCAAGGTCCAGATCGCGGTGGCTAACGCTCAGGAGCTGCTGCAGGTAAACCTATGAGCACAGCTGCTAAGCTAGCAAGACTTACCTAAAACTTAACTAGCAGGTGGAAGGGCAACGGTAGATATAGTTAAGTGTTTTAGTGATGGTATGAGCACCTTTATTAACCCCTTCACAACATTACATGAAGATATTATCGTGAAAGATAACTCAGGAGCAGCGGTAGTCATTGAAATGCTGTTGACAAAATGTTAACGTCTAAAAACCGTTGTTTTAGCAGATACACCTTATAGCCACCTTAATTATAGACTCCTCGGTGTCTTCATACACAAAACGTCATCTAAATACTCACGAGATGATGTTGTAAACTGGTGATGTAACTGTATGTCAGCAAGTTGCAATACACTATAATAAATGATCAATGTCTTTGTGTTTCAGAGAATGACAGACAAATGCTTCAAGAAGTGCATAGGTAAACCTGGGAGCACGCTGGACAACTCTGAGCAGGTATGCTGGGCCATAATGCGCAAGTTTACTATCAGATGTAAAATGATTAGAGCTAAAATGATTAGTCAGTTGTCAGAAAATCAGTAGAAATCATCTACGATAATCAAACTTAAAGATTTGCTTTTTTCTTTCTTTCTTTCTCTCTGGTTTTGGACTGTAAGTCAGACAATTTGAATGTGTCAACTTAAATTTTTTTAAGTGTAACAGGTATTTTTCATCATTTCGTGGACCAAATTATTAATGAGAAAATAACTGGCAGTATGATTTATAAAGAAAATAATTGTTAGTTGCAGCTTTTAAAAAGATCACAAATTGTTTAAGGATTAAAAATGACGATTGGCTGGTTCAGTCACTGTAAAACTCAGTAGTGCAGGCAGGCAGTCCAAAAGTGCATCTGAGGCACTCTGTCTGTAGTTAGAACTCCTTTATTAATACATGGATAACCAACGTGTTTCGACTAGAGAGTCCTCATCAGGGTGTCACATGGATTAATAAAGGATTTAACAGAGTTTGACTTTTACACAGTGAGCTGACCAGTCTGAAGCCGGACTTTAAATACATATTAGCAGCTTAGTCCGACTGAAATTGGACTATCCGTAGCTCGACTAACACACCTAGATAATTTGATTGAAAATCAAACTATTGCTGCATGTATCCACTTAGTCCGACTAGAGTCGCACTCTGCCTTCTGCGCATGCACCACTTTTTCTTTCGCGGGCTTTCACCCAGAAGAAGAAGGAGATGATGTAGCGGCAGTGCAGTAACTCCCAGAAAAACAAACAAACAAACACTATGGTGACCGAGAAGCAGTTGGTCTTGGTCGCACTTCCGGATGGATGAGGAAACTACATTCATGCTCTGACAGCTAAAGGAGCTAAACATTTTTAAGTATATGGATGGTAGGAAAATGCAAATCGTTAGCTTCCTCTTCAGGTCAGCTGGAACTAGTTCATTACACACTATATTTAAAAGGACATAGCACCGCACATCAAGGCGGAGTCAGATGTACGTGGTCAGAAATTCGATTTTCTCTTCTGCATGTACACTCAGACAAGATGAGAAGTCCGACTTGACTGATTAGCCAAGCTATGATTTTAGCTCGACTACTGCATGCATGTTAACGTACTGATTGTTCTTTATCTTTAAGGACTCTCTGCTCCATCCTTGAAGAGCACCTGATTTTTTTTTATACAACTAACTACACAGAGCCTTAACCCAGTGCAGCACTCACTATTTTTTCTTTAATTGTATTAATCCCACTGCTTGTGTCCTCACAGAAATGTATCGCCATGTGTATGGACCGGTATATGGACGCCTGGAACACTGTGTCCCGAACGTACAACTCCAGACTACAGAGAGAAAGAGCTCGCATGTGAGCACCCCTCTGTTCACCCCTTTTCCTCTCCCCTCCCTCGGGTTGCTGCTTACAGTGAGGAGGAGCACAGTGTTTCCACTGGAGGCCAGCAGCTGTGCACAGGTGTGTCCTGGCAGCTGCACACCACCATCATCATCATCAGAATACCTCACGGACAGGCGAGCAGAGCCTGTGGACTCTAGCCATAACAATGTCTCTGTGGACATTTTCACTTTGCTCTGAGGAAGAGTTCAGTAACAAAGTTTGATTATTTGTGTTTTTATGTTATGAGTAATTAATTTTCTGGTTAACAAGTGAACATGCATTGTAGAAAGCTGCGATTTACACCTGCGTGTTTAAACACATGTAGATCGGGAGGATTGAAAACTCTAAATTTCCTGTTTGAGGGAAAGAAGTGTGAATGTGTATGTGCCAGCCCTGTGACTGACTGGTGATCTGTCACAGGTGTTACTCTGTGTCTTGAGCAGTGCATGCTGGGATATTTTAAGCTCTGTTTATCCCTGAAAAGGATTTTGAAAATAAATGTACTGTTGCAATGTAGCAGTCTTAAATCAGTCACCTGCAGCACTGTGGCTTTTGTTTTTGGAGTACTTATACCAGTGTGGCTTCAATGGAAACACAGACACCTTCCAACCATCAAATTACGGGGGAATGTGTCTTGTGTTTAAAAAACCTGTATAACTGGGACACCTGTCAGCAGGACTTGAGTCTCACCACTGTCAGCAGTGTGCCCATATTTGTTGCCCATTCTTTTCATTGTGTCTATTCTCAGAGCGAGACTAAACATTTGTGCCCAGAAAATAAGCAGCACGACTGAAGCCCCTAAGGGACGACACAGGCTCTCCTTAACATGCTTTTACTCTGAAAGACCTACTTAAATTCAAAAGGAAGACTTGTGGAGCAACTTGGTGTTTTCACGACGGTGAACCTGACATTCACAAGCCTCCAAACAGTCCTATATCAAAGTACGCCCGGGGAACAAAACTGTTTTGTCTGACCTGTTTTCTAGTTGTCACTCTATCTGCCGCCCTCCACAGTAGTGGGCTTGTTTCAGCAGGGTCTGCCTTGCTGTACGCGAGGTACTGAACCTTTCTCAGCTTTATGTGCACAGTTTGTCAGAAGTCTGGGAACCACAGTCTTTTTTTTTTCTCTCTATCCTGCTGAGTTTATGTAGGGGAAGTAAGAGCCACAGAAGCTTGTGAACATTATTTGCAGTGATGATTTTCATGATAAATCAATAAATCTTGTCAATCAGAGTCCTCTCTCGTGTCTGTCATCTAAAAGAGCGTGTATCTATCAACGAAACATCACTACGAGTTCATCAAACTCAAGTTAAAATTTCAGCATCTTTTTTTTCCACACAGAACTATATTTTTTCCAGAAAACCTTTCAGTAACAGTTTCACATTGCATCTTTGTCATTTTCCAAGAATAGATAAAAAAAAAAGACAAGAAAATGTCCCTGTAAATGAACCACATATATTCTGAACCCCACACAACATGAAAAAATACACCATGTACAGTAAGTTTACCAGTCAGGACAATAAATAACTGAAATAAATACTTTAAATCATGCATGTGCTAGTAGAATGTCCATAAGCCACAGTCCAGTATTCTCCTTATTTCTTCAATACATTATGAAAAACGATGATCCCAGTTCAGATGATTGCACAGTATTAGAAACAGCACCTATGACCAGTAGTTCACACAGGTCAACACTGTGGAGACTACTGTATATGTGTGGCTTTTAACTTTGGTCCTTGTACAGTACAATTGTTCTGGAGATGTGTCAGGAAAATCCAGTGTGTACGTTTAGCAGGTTCAGGTCCTTTTTAGCCTCTTCAAAAAGGCAGGTGTGTAGATATCCATTTTCTGACTGACGTCACACGCGTGTAAACCCCCGGAAAACCAATTCGCCCACATCCATGTCCCCAGCTGGTCACTCCAGCAATAAACCACTGGCCAGAGGGCTCACGACAGGTCAGCGGCCCCCCAGAGTCTCCCTAAATGATAGAGGGGAGAGTCGAGAAAAAAAGTAGCTTTTAATAATTTGTTAGAAGTTAAAACGACCTCATTGCACCGAGGTCTCCACCATGTAAAGGAGACTAAAACAACTGATTAAGGATGAGTGAGGAGGCAGAAGAGTAAGGCACAAAGAGAATGTCACTTGGATTGCTGCTGAGATGCCAGGTGCTTTGACCGAGACTGGAATGCATGTGGGTTTCCTTACATAAGAAGATTACAGAGAGGAAGCTGGTGAAAAGGGGGGCTCTGTGTTTTACTCTTTCCCATCAGATAAGCATCTCTCACATAAGTGCTGCAATGTTCCTGAACCAGCAACACTTGGTTTCTCCATCATTATAACATTCAACAACATTTTCAAACCATGAATTATTCATATGCTTTTACTTTGTTTTCCAAAGACAACTCCTAAAAACTTCTAAAGATTAAAGGGCATCATTTTCTTTGCTCTGACCTGGTTAACCATCCACTGTAAAAAGATTTGTCAGAGCCGTGGCCCTATTTCCTCCGAGCCTCTGCTCACTTGTGTAATCTCAGTCCACAATTTTACCGCTCAGATGCTGCCAAGGCCTCACCACCCAGATGTCCGGCCCATTTCCAGGCTGTGTTAAAGGTATTTGTGTCACATAGTAGAAAGTTCTTCATCTTACCAAACAGGTGTCCCTGCCTCCCTCCATGGAACCAGCACACATCATGTTAGGAGTCAGCACGTTTCCATACGACTGCTGACAGTCTGCCTGGTCGATGATGTTCACTGCAGCTTTCTGCAGCAGGTTGGTCAACGAACCTGTGCCAAAAATAATCATTGTATTAGACCTACTGGGAGCACTACAACTGAATTCCATTCACCTCCATTGTTCTGGTGCAGCAGCAGGAGTTTCAATGGTGGATAAGTCAGAGTCTCAGTAGATAAAAGTGAAACTATCTGCATGGTTATATACCAAAAAGGGTAAGTGAGAAACAATGTGTGAAAAGACCATGTGACAGTGTTTATTCATAGGGGCTATATCATATTGTGAAGTTGATGGGATGGTGGAGCTGTAAGCGGCTCGCCTTGGTTAAAAAAAAATCCTCATGAACATTTAAAAAGAGGCGTGTTTCTACCTTTTTGGGCAACACTTTACTGAAGGTATCTACAGAAGGGTGACATGACACGGTCATGAACTTCTCATAAACATTATTTACATGTCATGAACGTTTATGACTGCTGTCATTAAGTGTCATTCGGTTTTTGTAATTAAGATGACATTGTTTGGGTTGTCTTGATTATGACATGACATTAATCAAAGTGACATTACCAGAAGATGTCTGTCATGACAAGTTGACATTAACTTTGTTTGGGATGTCCTTATTATGACAACTTGACATTAACCAGGATGACATTACCAGCAGATGTCTTTGTCATAACAATAATAATCATTATGTCAACTTGTCATTAACACAAATTTCTTGTTAATGTCAAGTTATTATGACAAAGACATCTTCTGGTAATGTCACTTTGATTAATGTCAAGTTGTCATAATCAAGACAACCCAAACAATGTCAACTTGTCATTACAAAAACCAAATGACACTTAATGACAGCAGTCATAAACGTTTATGACATGTACATAATGTTTATGACAGGTTCATGACCGTGTCATGTCATAGTTATGACAGTGTCAGGTCACCCTTATGTAGAAACCTTCAAGAAAAGTGTTACCCCTTCCTAGATTATTTAAAAGTACCCTGGGCAAATGATTTGGGGGGTTGCTATTTGAGAAGAGTCATAGACAAAAGCCCAGTGACTGGTACATTCTTCCTCAGTTTGTCCTCGACATGGACTTTTGTAAAATATTGCATAGACTTCACTTTTTGAAAAATAAGCTCTGTAAAATGTATCCAAATATTAGTCCAGCGTGCGACTGTTGTGGGCAATCACCAGCCTCGCTAGACTTTATGATCTGGCACTGCCCAAGAGTCACAGCATATTGGCAAAATATTTTTCAGGCGCTATCAGACGCCCAGGGTAGACCTGTGGATCCTAATTCCACTGACTACACTATTTTGTATTAAAGGTTCTGATCTTGTGTTAACCAGCTCCCAACGTAATATGATGTTATTTGTACCTCTACTAGCACGTAGATTGATATTATTTAATTGGAAGCAAAAACGAACTCCTGCCCATTCTGTCTTTGTGAAGGATGAGATGCACCAACAGCATTTGAAAACAAGTTCTACCAGATCTGGCACCCTTTATAGACCACAGAAAGATGCACTAAGTTTTTCCCCTAACTAGCCTAGTTTAAATGACACAAACGAGAGGGGTCTAGCTGCAGACCTCCAGCATGAGGCTGCTTCCAGGGCAGGCTCCTCTCTCAGGCCGCCTCCAGCGTCAGGCCCAGAAATAACAAACTTTTTGTGCGCCTCCAAAAGGACTCCGGCATTTTCGTCAGTTGCTTACAAGTGAAGGATGTTTGCTATTTGACTGCCGCCGTGCCCGACTTTTGCCAGTTGACTACCACCGTGACAGTAAGTGACAATGACAATTTATATATCCCAAAAAACAAATGCACAGGTTGCATATGTTTGCCGTTTTACCAGCCGCTCTACGCACGTAAATTACCGAATGTTACATATGTTACGCTAACGGTGGCTAGCGGTTGACTACGACGCTCAGGTTATTTGTTGTCTAAATGAACATAAAACGTTTTGCTACCATTCACTCGGTTTATACTTTTACTAATTGTAATATATACTGTGAACATAACATTACTTTTTGCTGTGTTATATAGATGCATCACACAATTATTTAAACAAGTGCAGGGCATATAGTGGAATGCTGCACAGCTTGTCAGTGGAAGTGTCTGCATGTTTCCCTGTTTTATACTCAGGTTATTCTAACAAAAAGCTCCTTTTGAAATGTCCTTTTGATACTTTCTACTTGCTGTTATTTTTACGTGAATAATAGAGTTCATAGCACTGATTGTACAGCAGTTTTGCTATAGGAAGACTACCTTTTTTCTCTCTCTGTCTTCTCCATAGGACAAAGTTGGGGCCAGGGTAATTTATGAATGTAAAAAGGCAGCAGAGTGGGTTGAAACAAACCAGCACTTGTTTTCAGACAAGGGGGAGTTGCCCAGGGTAATCACAGTGGGAGAAGAGGAACTGGCAGAGGCTGTGCAGCAGTATGACAGACTCAGGGTTGAAGATCAAAGTTCCATGGTTGATGACATGGAGAAAGACGCAATCCTGGAGCCATTTAAATTCAAGTTCTACAAAATGGAAGACATGTGGATCGTTTGTGAGGAGACTGCTGACAAACAAGGGTACTTGGCATACACCGATTGTGACATTGAGGACTAATGATGTTCAATAAAAGGCAGAATAAACAGAATGAAAATTTGTCATTTTCTGTATTTTCATATTTGTTTTTTTAAATCATGTATCTAGTGATTTATTTTCATTATACCATGAAGAACACAAGTAAGTTAGTGCATTTTAAGAAAATGAATACACTTTGAAGTCCTCTCCTCCACACATGCTGACATTTTTAAATTTAAGCATGGCTGAAAATCTGATTGGCGTCTATGTCTTCTAAAGATCTTCAGGTGTAAAGTATATCATATAAAAGACAATGGTGGAATCATTTAATGTAATAGTAGACAAAATAATGTATTTCACTTAAATAAATATTATACATGAGATGTTGAGGCTATGGAAAAAAAAAAGCTTAGATTAATTATGCTGCTATGTCGATTGATGGTTTCATGTAACTTCTCTTTAAAGGAGCTGCAGGTTCACAGTGTAAGCAGATGCATGAGCTTCCTTTTGTCATGGAATATATTTTCCACATTAAGTTCAGATCTTTGCAGTAAATTAACGTTAAACTATTATGAAAGGTGGTGTTGTTTTTTGACCGGAAGAGAGGCTCCAACTGTCCAGTCGACAAGCGTTATGTTTTTCTATGAACTTAGCTACAGCTATATGGGCGGAGTTTATAACCCATTTTGACAGTTGACGTTATGCAATAATGCTGCTGGCAGACTTACACCCATGTTAAATGCCACGTTATAAAGAATAGGCAAACAAAAACATCAACATGTATATCTAAGAAATTACATACACATGCATGTACATAAGAAACTAATGGTTTCGCGTTACAGTGTTGTTTAATTGATTATAATTCAGCGGCAAAGCCGCTTCCGCTAAAAGTGTCTACGCGATTTTGTTTTGAAGTTTCTTGTGTGCACTTCCGGTCCTGAGCGTCCTGACACTGGAGGCGGCCTGAGAGCAGCCTGCAGTGGAAGCGGCCTCACGCTGGAGGTCTGCAGCTAGACTCTTTTGACACAAACAGGGTCAATCTGACATCCTTCTAAATGTGTAGGGGCAGGTCTGAAACATCTCCCACATGCCATGCGTGTAGGAGAACTATAGTGGCTGTCACGTAACTCTGTATGACCCTATCTAGAGCCACTGAGTGGTTTTTTGTCCATTCTGGGCTACTGTATAGCAACATGGCAGACTCAGAGAAAGAGTACCTGCTTCTTATGTAGATATAAACAGCTCATTCTAAGGTAACCCCAGAGTTTCCTTCTATAGTGTCCAATATGTCTGATTTTTCTCATCAGTCCTGTTCAACATTTAACGTTAGCGGTGAGACGGACTCGAGCTCACAGCTCAGCTGGAAAAGCCTAACAGCTTGTGGTTTATTTTCAGATATACTACATTGGAGATTACATTCAGTTTTCACACTCCAGGCATTCCACATGCCTGAACACAGAGTTTACTTACCCTGAGCAAGTGTTAATATTGAGAGCTGTGACAGGGAAAAGAAACAATGCTTTGGTGGACACAGTGCAAGCAGGTAGAGTGCTCTTAGTGCATGGTGGCAATGTAGTTACAGATAATGTGCAGATTTTTTTCCCCCATCGACCAATCCACTGGTTGACGTGTGGGTAGAATTTCAGTTAACCAAGGTTTCTTTGGTTGAATACAGCCCCACTTATTTCCATTCAAGGTATGAAAAAAATCCCGGTGTGAATTATTTTAATTTTGAATTAGAAAATGGTCACTGGGCCATCCAGCACCCTGTGGCAGGTCAGATTTGGTCCACAGGCCATCAGTGGGATTTTAAATCTCTCACCTCCTTCCCTCATGGATCCCCAGCCTGTGATGTAGCACTCTGCATTCTTGAGGAAGCGGTGCACTGGTGAGGGGAGACAGACGGACTGGATGGTGTAGGTCATGGGGGCCTGGACTGCCAGCTCCAGCAGAGCCACGTCATGGTCCATGTTGGTGTCATTGAAGGCTGGGTGGATGACGACCCTCTGGATGGGGATGACCAGGGCTCCTACCCCAGAGCGCAGCACCGATCCTAGGCTCACAGCCCAGTGAGTTGGACTTGGGTCACTGTGGGTCATAAATGAGGACAGGCTCGATGTAATGGGAGTCATTTTTGATATCAACGAATATAGTGGTGAAGTTTAGGTTCAGCAGTACCTTTTGAAGCAGTGTGCCGCTGTGAGTAACCATTTGTTGTGAATGAGTGTGGCGCCACAGCGATGCAGTCTCTGGTACTGGAGACTGCCAATCCAAGGCCACTCCCCCCTTCGAGCTGTTACTCCACCCACGATCCTTTGGGAGCCTAACGCAGGACGTACGCCACAGTCTGAAAAAAACAACACACATCAGAAGTGTTTCCTTTAAATCAAAGTGTGTGCACTCCTTTACACATATGAACATACCACAGTTTCTTTCATCAGCCTGGTTGGGGCAGTCTGGGACTCCGTCACACTCTGGGTTGACCTTGCTGATGCAGGAGGTGGTGCTACACCGGAAGTTTCCAGTGCAGTTCAAGACTGGAGGACATAATGGACAGATCATGTAACAAGATATTTGTGATACAATATTTATGACTGACAACAAGTGACAAATAAATTCAGCTGCTTCCAGTATGGCATTACCAGGTAGTGTTGGCGCAGAGGACACATCCATGGCTATGGTCCTAGGTACTGGCGGATTCTGAAAGCTTCCTCCCGTCACAGTAACTGGCACGGTGGGAGCATAAAGGGTGTAATCATGGACCAAGCTGGGATCTGTGTGGCTTAGAATCCAGTTGCGAAGCCTGGTGACACGGGAATAAACCCCAGGTCTGTTGATCTGGGCACAGCCCACACCCCAACTCACCACCCCAGCCAGGAAAAACCTCCCTGGGGCCCCCTCACACACCAGAGGCCCTCCAGAGTCACCCTGCGGGGAAAACACAAGACCATGTCATTTTAGTGATGTTTCAGTTTCAACTAAAGCTTATTTTTTATTAGGGTCCAAGCACTGGCTGCAGGTGGTCACGGGGACCCAACAGGAAGTCGGCCATTTTGAACTTATTGGGCAATTTTGATGCATTTTTGGCCATTTCCAAGGGTCCTACTTTAACAAACTCCTCCTACAGATTGGATCCGATGTACTTCAAATTTTGTCTGTACCATCTAAAGACCTTTGACATCAAATGTTGCTAAAAGCTTGAGTTTTCATCAAACCATGTGACTGTGGCGAGGCGTCAAACTTCCATGTTTCGCCACCAAACAGGAAGTGGTTTGAAACTCCAGCATATGTGGTCCAACCTGCCCCAGACTTCACCTTTTATGTGGCTCCATGCTTGAAGCCAACTACATGCACGTTAGATGTCATGATGATTGCGCCACCTACTGACAGCAGGGAGTAAGACCTATCAGACAATTTTCTTTTGATTTACAGTGAAATTTACACGGTGTGGTCTACAATCAATTTAAAGCAACATGATGTGTAATTAGTGTGTTCTCCAGCGCCACATAGTGGACACAGAAAGTGGTACAAAATGTGAAATAGGTCATTCCAATGCCAACACTCTATGTAGGATATACCATCTCACTCCTGTGTGCAGGGTCTGACTTTCACAAAAATGAACAGCTGCATCTGCTGCTGCCGAGTTGTCAACACTGCTTGCCGCTTTAATTATATATATTTTTATGTACTTTTTTCGGCCTTATTTTGAGAGTAATGGGAAGCTGGACTGAGCCTTTACTGTGGAGGAGTGCCATGTTTTCTCATTATGGTATTAACAATACACATCATGTTATGCTAAAGCAACAGCCCCAGTGGCCTGTATTTTTTAGGGTGTGACTGGTATTAACGTACAGTTTTGACCCTATTTATAGTTTCCAGATCATCAGTGTACATATACACCACTTTGCCCTGAGACAAGAAAGTATTGTAAGAAAGTGTAAGTCGATAGCTGGTGCCATTGTAGCCTCCGTATGTGATGCAAGTGAAACACCACTGACCTGACACGAGTCCACCTTGCCCTGCAGGAATCCGGCACACATCATGTTGTGAGAAACAGCTCCTCTGTACACAGAGGATTTATTGCACACCTTGGAGTCGATGATTTTCACCACCGCCTTCTGCAGTGTGGGAGGCACTGCCGCTGAATGACAGAAGAGCACAGGACAACTGAATTACTCATACTGATCATATTTCAACATGCAGTCCTGCTGCAATGGAAATAGTCAGTATTGATAAAAGAGTGATGTATTATTAATAAACACAATACAACAGATTTCAAGTCTATATGATGTACTGTAAATCAAGAATAACTACACGTAGACTTGGGGAATGTAGTAATATAATAGCGCGACATGAGACTTGATGCCATGCAGGACTTTGGTTGACAGAATAAACTGTAAATATCATCGTTTCCTTGTCTTAAAGCTGGTATTATTGTTAATGGATATAATTTTTTCAACCCTCCTTTCACCAAAGGTCTTAATTTGCCCTGTTTAGTTACTGTATCTTCATTACAAATGATTCATGTCTCATTATCGCCTGTAAGCTAAAAGCAGTCAATCCCAAAATATTAAAATGCTTAGTTGTCCACGTCATGGTATCGGGTACTAAAAACATGAGCTCCATTTCACTCTAAGTCCCTCATCTATTGGTGTGTTAAGCTGTACTCCTGCAGGCAGACTCACGGTTGTACTGGTGAAGTGCGCCCCACCCTGACACCACGCAGCTCTGTCCAGGGGCAAACACATGAGACGTGGAGGGCAGACAGACAGGCTGGATGTAAGAGCTGAAGGTGAGAGGGGTCTCCAGCTCCAGCACAGTAACGTCGTTGTCAGTGGTCATGGGGTTGTAGTCTGGAGACACGATCAGCGACTTGATGTTAATCGTTGTGGACTCGGACTCCTCACCGCTCACTAGTCTGGCCCCGACCAGGGCCGTCCACTCTGTGGGGTCGTTGTCCCTAAAAAAACAGAAAAGAAAGAGATAAGGAAAGTTTAAAAAATACATAAAAGCACAAACTATAGTGATAAAAACTGATTTGAAATTGTCCCCAAATTCTGAATGCTTACCTCTCAAAGCAGTGAGCTGCACTGACCAGCCAGCGTTCACTGATGATGGAGGCTCCACAGGTGTGGCGTCCATGGTACCTCAGACTGACCTGCCATGGCAGCTCCCCTTGCCGAGCATCCTCACCACCCACCACTCGACTCCCCATAGCGGGACGTGTACCACAGGCTGATGGGAAAAGTTGGATGATACCATCAAGATGGAGATGAAGCAGTCATGTTTTTTCTAACAGTTATGATAATTCATGGTAATCGTGCATGCTTGTTACCAATAACAACTAAAAGAAAATCAAATAATGAGGCTTGAAAAGGACAGCACTAAAATTTGCAGTTTCAAGAGCCGCTCACCACAACGAGCTTCATCAGATCCATCAGCACAGTCGGGGACAAAGTCACACTCTGGATTCAATTTGGTGACGCATTCTCCATTGTCACAAGTGAAGGTGTTGTCAGGACACCTGGCTGCAGAGCCCAGATAATCGAAAAAATGTCAGGATGAGAGTTACAAGGTACGATATGAACGTCACAGGGATGAATAAGGAATTAAAACAATATTTTGAGAGGAAACTCCAAATTAGTATCAAATAATATGTATATAATGTTTATTTCTAGTGTAATTTTTTTTCACACGAGGTATTTAGGTACAAGAAGGATGACTAGGCTCACATTCTTTGCATTCATTTGTCTTAAAACAATACTTACATGCCCACATGTACATTGCAAGAGTTATTGGTCACTGTTATTAGTCCTCCTTTTCATGCTGCATGAAGAGATGGATTACTATTGAGACTTAATGAAGGGACCTCTTTACAGCCAGTATGAACAGCACTTGAGTGCTGTTTTATGGTCTGCAAAAATGTGACCATTTCCTTTGAAGGTCAGAGATAACAGTCAGCTTTTTAAAGGTATACTACACAGGAACGGTCTGTAGCTTTTTGCAAAAGTGAAAGTGAGAGTCAACCCCAGATTCCTTCGCCTTGCTATATTTGCAGAGGTTTTTTCGTCACTGTATGCACAATTTTGGTAGCTTCCTCTTGGGTGCGTGCTACTCACGTTTTGGCACCTGGTAGCCACTTTTTAATTAAGTCCCAATACACTGCCGCACACACACTTCAGGTGGGTCATAAGCATAGACTATATAAAATAATGGATGTAGCTACTGTGACGTCACCCATAGGTTTGTGGACTGCCATTTTGAAGCCTTGAATTTGGCATTTTGGCCGTGGCCATCTTGTTTTTTTGGAGCCAGGAGTGACCTATTTGGACAAGAGGGTACAGCTGTGGAAGAGCGAGGGGTGGATCTGACTTATAGACTGAGGTGACGCTTCACAGACTCTTAAGGCTCTTAAATAGCCTATGGATAACGTTAAGTCTTAATAACATTTAAACAGGTGCGTCACATAAAAATTCACTCCCCCATACAGTTGTCAGGCTCTTAACATGTTTATTCCTGCTGTAAAGTTGGGCATTTTTAACATGGGGGTCTATGGACATTTTTGACTGACCATTGACTCACTTTTGGAGCCAGCCTCAAGTGGCCATTTGAGGAACTGCAGTTTTTTGCGAATCTTAAATGTTAGCTTAATTTTTCCGCCCTGGAGGTTACTGCTTTTGTCATAAGTGATGACTGAGAGGGATTACTGTTGTACTGTTGAAAAATCCTGCATAATATACCTTTAATCTATCCAACTATCTATCTTAAAAGACTCACAGAAAAGCACATTTGTCTGTGATAAACAGGTCAACATGTCACACTATGCCCTGATATTAAAGACACACCCCATTTGGTATTCCAAGACACTGTAAACATAAACTGGAGGATTATTTGTCGGCACACTTTAACATGGTTGCACAACATAATCACTCACCTATCATCTCATCTCCGATAGCATAAAACGACTTCCCACTGGCTCCTGGAAATGAGGAGACAGACAAACATTAGATCCTGTGAGGACACTTGAAGCCCTGAGACAAAGCATCGCACCAGCTGTGGCCTATTTTCATCACTCCCACTGCACACATCAACTCGTAGGGCCACAGACAGCCAGCTGATGACAGTATAATTTTCCTACCCAGTAAGATGATAGCGTTGATGTCTCCAAATTCTGGCACCTCCAGTGGTTTCCCATGCATTACTGAGCTGAGCCCCGCTCTCAGCAAGTCCTGAATGAAATTGTCTGAATACTGCTGGATCTTGGACACCCTGAAGACCAGTCTGAATGTTGCCATCACGTCACCATTAATGTTACTGGGAAGACAGGAAAACAGACAATGTTGTTTGTTGCTTCAGACCAGTTTTTTTTCGCTCAGTGTAAATGATCCACTTCAGCTTTCACTCACCCATAGGCAACAATACTCCAATCAACGTAGTGATGTGATATCGATGAGGCAGTGAACACATTTTTAATCTGTAAGAAAGTGAAAATATACGCCAACAATTAAACACTTTTTTTTTTTTTTTTTTAAATTGGGTGCTCAATGTGGTGACAATCAGTACTAACCTTGGACTTTAAAACTGAGGTCAGTACTATGGAGTAACCAGAGTTCTCATCCTGCAGAACTGGATCATACTTCAGACCTTTCAGCTCCACTGTCTCCATGAAATAATGCTGCTCCTGCACCAGGTAGGCTGAAAACACCACAGTGGAACAGTTAAGTCTTACAGATGACTTTATATCCTCCTGAGACCTGAACTTTTGTTTGGTATGCATTTGCAATTTCTCCTTGCTATTTGGGATTAGCAGGATCTGATCAATGAAAAAACTAAACATTGTCAAAGATAATAAAGTCCCAATGTCCTAAAACAAGACAATAATAAAGTCCTAATATCCTCAAATGAGACGACGATAAAGTCCTAATATTCTCAAACAAGCCGACATTAAAGTCCCAATGTCTTCAAACAAGACGATAATTAAGTCTCAATGTCCTCAAACTAGATGATTAAAAAAAGTCCCAAAGTTCTCAAACGAGACGATAATAAAGTCCTAATGTCCTCCAATGAGTACTTCCTAATTACCAGCGTCTTAGCTTGTTGCCGTTGCTAAAATTGGTCAATTTTGTGTGACATATCAAACTACAAACGTTATTAATCATAAATATACAAGTTAAACCAAAAAATGTGATCAGGTTTTGGACCTTGTCCACTTTTGTGTCGGGATCAGCTGCAGACTGACTTGGCAAAGATGGCTGCCATCTTGTTTTTACATGGACTGGTGTATTGTGACCTTACTACCACTATGTGGCACAAAAAAGTGTCCACAAATGAGGTCAACAGGTCTAAGTCAAGTAAATGAAGCATAAGGTCCAGTTAAGCCAAAACATGATGTCCCCATATGAGGACACAGGGTCTCAGGAGGATATAAAAATTAAATTTAGAAATTGTGCTAGAGTAGTAGCTTTATACATATATATATATATATATATATATATATATATATATATATATGTATATATATAACTGAAAAACCTTGGAGTTATCTTTGATTTGAATCTTAGTTTTGAAGCACATATTAGAAGTATAACCAAAACTGGATTTCATTATGTTTAGAACATTGCCAGTAGGGATTAAATCAACTGTTTGTCTCCCAAGCCGACACACAGAGACACTAATGCATGCTTTTATCGCCTGCAGAATTAATTACTGTGATGCTCTACTTTCTGGTCTTCCTAAGAAGAGGCATCATTTCATAACTATGGTCCATGTCTGTGGAACAGCCTGTCTGAAGACCTGAGGGCCGCAGAGTGTTGATGTTCTTAACAGCAAACTCAAGACCTATTTTAGTCTGGCTTTTAATTGAACTTTTTTTTTTAAGATTATTTTTTTCGGGCTTTTTTGCCTTTAATGTATAGGACAGGGTGGGGTGGGGGGGTGGGGGGTGATATGCAGTAAATGGTTGCAAGCCGGACTCGAATCTGCGACCACTGCATCGAGGCATCGCCTCTGTACATGGGGCGCCCGCACTATCCACTACGCTACCGACGCCCCTTAATTGAACTTTATTTCTTTTTTTTTTATGTTGTATCTATTATTGTTGTGTATTTATCTATTGTTTACTTATTTATTTATTTCCTTAATTGCTGACTGACTTTGTGTTGCAGTCTGTTTGTATAAAAAGTGCTATATAAATAAAATTTGATTAATTGATTAAGTATGAAACTGTGTGGTGACTGTGCCACTCACCAATAAGCAGCCCTACAAAGACCCCGATGACGAGGAAGAAGAGGAGGAAGGCTATCAGGGTGCTTCTGCAGCAGGCAGAGTTGGAGGGAGCAGAGGAGGCTCCTGGAGAAGACCACGGCTCTCCTCCTCCTCCATCCTTCTTCACCTCCATGTTGGATTCACAGCACCAACCTCACAACTCACATTCTACTGAGTCCAGTATCATAATGCCTCACAGACAAAATGATCCAGCCCTGGCAAAACAATAGTGACAAATAGTTGAGGATACACTCAGGATGGATATATCCTGCTATCAATAAAACATATACAATAAGAAATGTGATTTTTGTCCCTCTAGTTTGCATTTCAACAGACAAAACTCTGCACATGTACAAAACAAACAAATGAATGAATAAATAAAGTTTGTTCATGTCTTCGGATTGTCGATTAATGGACTACTTACTGTTATTTACAGTCGTTAGTACAAGCCATATTCTACAATGGTGTTACAAAAATCAAGGAATAAGGTCCCAGAATGAAATTCTTATGTCCATGGAGATGTAGCTGTAACGTACCGACTGTAAACTAAAGACTACACAGACACATCAGCAGTGGGTCTGGTCGGGAGAGCCGATGGAGACTGAACAGGACGCCCACCAGAGACCAGGGAGGCCATGTTGCCCGGGGATCACACATCAGATGTGGAAAAAGGTTAAACCAAAAACAAGCCAACCTCCCCAAAGTCTTCAAAAAGACAGGATTTCAATGAATAAACCGACTCGATGCGAATATTCACAGCACCAGCACATTGCGCACGGTGTCTCCAGGCGCATCACAGCGCGCAGAGCATCAAACAATAAAGGCTTTATATTCTGAAGTAAACTCACTCACCTCTTTCTTCTGAACATTCACCAAATCCCGCAGCTCTCAGCGCATGACCTGGCGCACACAAGAATAGATACATGGATGAAGGAAGACAAGGCAGAGAGGTCCGCTATTTGTTCCACCTGCCAAGGGGCGTGCCGTGTCCGTCCCGCAGGTAGCTCACCTTTTCAGTTTACTTTAGGAGGTCGGCTCGGCTTCAGAAATCCCCGGCCGACCCTCCTCCCATCGGGCCTGATCCCTTCAGTTACACCCCGGTGTGCACAGGCATTTACTGTCACCTCAGAGCTCCCATAATCTCCAGGTAAATAATAAATGGTTACTCCTTTACGCACAGGTTGGAGGAATGTAATGTAAAAGAGGTGCATTAATAAACTGCTCAGTGGAGCTCAGTGCTGCCTCTAGTTGCTGCCTGCTTGTGCTCCATTGACACAGTGACTGAGCAGCAGAGGAGGAGCGAAGCCTCCTGGAATCCTGGCTGCATGTCCCGGCCTCACAACACCTGGCAAACCATTAGGCTCCTTTTACCCGGATTACAGTTCCTCCAAACTGTTAAAGGTGTCTTTACTGCGAGTTTATAAGTGTGTGCTGATTCAGCATTTACACTGTTGTTATCCAAATCTTTATTATTCTGACTTCTTATTGGGTGTAAATGCTACAAAGTATTTCACAACCTGTTTTTCTGGGGGCAAAAATTGTTCGGCTAGGTTTTCTGGTATCTAACTCCTTCCACATTCTTAAACATAGAAACTTCACTCAAAATCAAATGTTCAGCTCAATTAAGACATGATTACTTTTATCATTCCTAAATATTCATTTTTGGGATTTTTCCCCCATTCAAATGAATAGGTGTACTGTTCAAATTTGACACAAAATCATGCTTTTACACTCATTTTTGACTCTTTTCTCCTTCCTGTAGAAACTCATTCGAACATCTTTCATACATTCTTGGTATTATTCAACTTTCAAATCCCATTCAAACTTTTTGGATATTTAAACTTGTTTGCAGCATAGTAAAAATGCCCTTTTAAGGTTTTTACATTAGTGACCGCTGGATGAAATGTTCAGAGCTAGAGGAGGGACTCAGCTGTTATTGTTAATGTTTAAGGCTCTTTAAGAACATTCCTGCTTGTATTCATTTTTTCCTACCATTTATACTTTTCTGATTTTTTTTTTAGCAATGCAAGTCTATGGAATGAGCTTCACATCCTCTTAAACCTACTGTACACCTACTGAAACGATACTCCCCCCACAGCGACAGAAATCAGTTAAACTTAAAATAGGTTGCAAGACTTGGAGCTATCAAACTTGTATTAAACTTTTTGATATCTTTTACAATTTTTGCATGTCTGCAATTTACGTTTTATGCTGTTTTCAGATGTTTTCTGAGTGAAGACTTGGTGTGTATTGAGTTGCCTAGAGTGGGTGACCTAGGGATTTGTTCCAAATTGCCTACTTTTTCTTTTTACTTTCAGGGCAGCTGCCCTTTAAAGTATGTACTGTTGCATGCATGCATACCACTGTCTCGTAACATTATGCCCTAAACTTCGACCCTCTTACACATTTATTCGTTACCTTTGAGACAAAACAAAATGCCATTCACCTAGCTCGCCAGAGATGGAGGTAAACCCAGAGATCTGCTGTTGTTGTTACTTTGCAGTGCAGTTCTAACTTTAAAGTTATAGCTGTATATAAGGTAGATTCAAACATATATTCACCACAGTAAAATTACATGTTTTTCTGTCATTATTTTCATAGACATGTCCTTTGGTTGTTGGTTATCTTTATGATTTTTTGTTCATGTAAACAATTAATATTCTTATTATTGCTATTCAAACGGTCATCACTTAAATTTGCTGTCAGCTGTCATTGTGGTTTCTGAGAGCCATCATCTGTCAGTCGAGATGAATTGTCCGCTGTGCAGAGGATTGTGGTCAAAATAGCTAGAAAAGCATGCTGGCTTGCATGCTGCAAAATACAACCAGATGTCGTAGAACATCCTGGTATTTCTGGCATACTGTATTTGACACACTATGTATTAGAACATACTAAATCTTTTCCTGGCATACTACGTGGTATTATAGTATGGGTATTTGGATGCACAGTAGTTCTTTCTGCCTCTCTTCCTTTAAAAAAATTTCTGACTTAAACTCCTCTTTTGCCCAGTTGTCACTCTTCATTCACAGGTTTACATCAAAACAGATATTTTTGTCTTCTTTCAGATGATATGCCCAACAAGAGATGCCTTTCCTTCCCTTTAAACAGAAACAGCTGCATAATCACCATTGGCAGACTCACCAGACTCTCATAACACTCATCGCATAACACATTTCATTCAAAGTCGACAGACACAAAATTAAACTCACTGAAGCTGTTTTGGCTCGTCTTTTAACTGTTCAATCACCAGCTCTGGTTTGGTTGAAATAAATCCATAATACACCCAGTTCGATGTGAAAATATGCTGGCTCTATACACGCTAAAATTAGTCTGGTAGATTTACAGGCATTTATTTCAGGGCTGCTTGAGGTTAAACAAAACAAAGTTTACTCTTTAACAAAAAGGCCCATCTCTGTAAGGATCATTTCCTTAATGTTGTCAGACACTTGTGACATCCACCTGTCAGTGGCAAAATCAAGCACTTTTAGTGAACATAGCCGTAGCAGCTTGTTTTGTATTCTTGACAAGAAAAAAAAAATACTCAGCTATAAGTGGTAAAATTGAACTGTCAATACTTTGTAATTAGTGTTTTCATAGTAGTCCCTGATTTAAAAATTGCTTGGATCTTAACAAAAAACACATTTACTTGCCATTTCACTGACACCAATATATATAATCCATTTCACCAACCTACCTGAAATAACAATCCTAACAAAGCTAAATCAGTTTACTTAAATTATTCCCCCACCCTGCTTAAAGCACCTCAGAGTCGGAGCAGTTAATACCACAAATGTCTCTTTGTCAGTGCAGACAGGCTTGAGTGGCTTATCTTCACACTCACAACACACACACACTCCCTTTATTCCTTTAAACACTTTCAAAGATCACAATCAAGTACCTCAGTTACTGGGTGAAAAAGATGATGGAGCTGCAGGTAATCCGGCAATTTGTTCACAGATTACCATTAAATGGTTACGAAGTCCAATAGGTGGTTCGAACTAGTTTGCAAGTGCTTAATAAAGATATATGACACAATCTGTAGCTTGTGTGTGTTATTAAAAGACTGCAGGTGTAAATCATCTGCAGCTAACTCAGGTGAAACTGTTGAAAAAAATATTGTTTTTTAAACCAAATTAGGCAGCAATGTCTTCGAGGTGCAGACAGACCACAAATAACAAGTAACTTTACAAAATGCAGGTGGGTCAGTGGACAGACTGCTGATTTAATCCCTACTGGAAAGGCTGCTTGATTCAAGATTGCTGTGCCACACGGAAACAGCAGCAGAGAATCAGACTGCTATCAGTGAATAAAGATTCTGTCATCTAGTTCTCCATCCATATATCCAATGTGTACAAGAACGAGGGAGAACAAAATATATCAACACTCAACATACATTTTCATTTTATTTTCTTATCAAAAACAACAAAGAATAGTAAAAAGTTTCATATTGTGGCTAAAAAGAAAATGGTTTCGTTTAACATTTGTGTGGGCTCTTCTCAACTCAAATCTTTGCACACTTGCACACCACAGACAAAAACAAAAGTGAAGTGCTTTCAAGTGTCCTTTTGCTGATCAACTAAGATTTTTAACAGAAATCTGCTTTGTTGGACGCATTGTTACTGTTATGTTTTTTAAAAATTAAAACAACAAAAAACTCCACAAAATGTTCCAGTGTGTGCATGGATCTAGCTGTGTGTGTGTGTGCGCGTGTGTCTGCGTGCGTGTGTGATAGTAACTCAGCGAGTGACAGGCTGTGTGCTAGCCGTCCTGTTGCTGTATGAAGGGGTTTGGTATAGCCTCCATGCCATCCTGAGGACAGATTAGCACTACGGAGGTTCCTCTGCAGACCACCAGCCCCAGCTGCCTGGTGTCTTCTGTCAGCTTCAGCTGGTCGTCAGGATCTGGACACACAACGATGGATAAAGGTTACAGACATGCAAGAGTTAGAAGTTCACATGAGAAGATGCATTCAATGAACCTGAACCTGCCACACTGTTGGACAGGTGTCAGTAACGTGCAAAAACCCAGCAGTGCAGCAGGAAAGGTGGTGACGAAGGAGAATATTGGCATGTAAACATGAATGTTAACAGCACAGGTTTTCAAACTTTTAAGAAAAACTGGCTTTGCAAATAAGAAAAATCCATTCTGCATGCTTGCAAATGCATTTTGGTGTGTAACACTGGCTGTAAACAGAAACTTTGTCCACAATAAAACTACACAGGGTCCCTTTAAATGGATCCTGCACAGTCTTGTGGCACACCATGAGTACGATCTGATTCAAAACAGGGCGTCAGAGACAGCCTGAGCTGTTTCCCTCACCAAGCTGTTAGAAGTCCCTCACAAATCTGACTAACTGCCCACAAACTGTAAAGTTCAACTAAATCTCAGTTTTACTTTCATATTGCTTCTGCTTGTCATAATCGCTGGTAAATAATTGTAGGACTAAACACACTTTTAATGATGAGACTGACTAAAATTGGCAAGGTGTTAGTAGTGCTTTGGGTCCACTCTTCAGGGGCTGCTGTAAGTTTCCTTAGCCACCAGGCGTCACTGTGCCTGCTGCATTTATAGCTGGGAAGTCTGTTTTTTGTGTCATAAAAGACAGCCCATTAGGCTTAATCCCACATAACTAATAAATATATTTTGAAATACAACCCTTTATATAAGGAAGTGGATGATAACAGTTAAAGGTTTCATGGTTTACAACCAAACACCAGTCATGTTTTGGAGTTGAGAGGAACATTCTGCTCTGTAGTCTCCATACAGACACTATCATACAATCACTTTTTCCACTTTTGTTTGACAGACAGCAATATACCAGTAACATTATTTGGCAGCGATGGAATATTGCTGTAAATCTTGATAATCTGTGCTACTGCTCCACAGTTTGCATATCACAGTTGGCAGTTGGCATTATGTGGTAGTTTCAGTTTTGTGTTGAAGTCTATTTCGCTTTATTTCCTGTAGTGCTGCCCTCAGTGGATAGGATAAGGGCATAATTTAGGTTCATAATGGTTATGGTTAGGTGTTGCAGAGATTACTAGTTTGGGTTCAGGTTGTTGATGTCAACTGTCAATTTGTTAACCGCAGAGAATATTTTGGACTGGTTACACGTCAGAATGTGGGTTAATTTTGCTACTCTTTTGTTTACTGCACTGCGCATCACCTGGGTCTGGTGGGAACTAGCTCGCATGAGTGGTGCCACTCATTTGGCCATTACTGCCAGCAGCACCAAGCACACCCAACAGTCACTAGCCATCCTGACACTGCTGTAATGTTATAGGAGGTTTTACAGCAACACATTTTGGTACCAGGACATTATTAGCAATTGTAATCACAGAATGAGTTGTGCAGCTAGTTAGCTAACGTTAGCTCACGTTAGCTCCCTCCCGACCCTGTGGGGCGCAGTGCAGAGTAGCCAAAAAACCAGTGGAGACCAGACGTTGGGCAGTGGGCATGTTTCCACATGTTAATGTGACTGGCTGTCTGTCTGTCAGCAAAGCCAACAGAAGATAAAAATGATAAAATAAATTTGCAAAACACAAAATTTCACCACCTGTAAATGGATCGTACTTTGGAATGTATTGCTAAAGCCTCACTAAGTCAAAGGTGCGCCATACTAAAAGGAAAGGCCTCAACATCCATTTTTTCCCCTACAAAACTTAATCAGTTAGTTACTGGTTAATGTAATAATATACTGCAAAATTGGACCGGAAGTAGTCGAACATCCTTGTATTTTTGGCACACTGCATTTGACATACTATGTATTGGGACATACTTTTTCTATACCACACTAGGGCTGCAACTAACAATTATTTTCATTGTCGACTAATCTGTCGATTATTTCTACGATTAGTCGACGAATCATTTTATCGAAAAATGTGTTAAAATGTTGAAAAATGTCACTGACTATTTTAATAGTCGATTAGTCATTAATTAGTCGACTAATCGTTGCAGCCCTATACCATACTATGTAGTAGGGCAGTATGGGTACTGGGACGCACAGATAGATAGCTCACTCTAAAGTAAGGAAATCACCAACGATTTCTCAAGTGATAATACAATAATGAAAACATAGTTATGAATATTACACTCATTTATGCTGATAAATCACTCTTAATCCTTCACACTGGGCATTTAAAGGCAACACAAGGTTATACATATTAGTAGTCTAGTGGAGCACAGTTCTCCAGTGTCTTTCGTTACACAGTATAATTGGCCTCCTGGATATGAACAAGATTTACACTGTCATGTCAATGGCAATATTCCTCCGTCACAATCAGCGCACTGCTGAACGCAAATTAGCTCAGTTTGACAACTTTTTATGACTCAAGAACACATTTCATTTGGACTTAGCAGAATGGTTTGCAACTTACCACGCATGTACTCGATTGTTCCGTCCAACACCAGGTTCAACAGAGGGTCAAAACCCTTCAGGACACCGCTGGCTGAGAGGGAAACACAGTGTCAAGCATTAGTGCGGATCACTTTAATGACTTCAAGGGAAACAAACGCACCATTTACACCGGCTAACTAGGTTAGCATTAGCTTATTATCATCACAAAAATCCACCTACCCTCTCGTCCTCCTTGAAACTTCACTCGAATCGGCTTGTCGATGTATTTTGACAAGTCGAAGATGCTCTCCTTCTTCTTCTTCTCTTTATCCTGCACAGAGCAAAGGGACATTTGTTTGTAAGTCACATGTAAGCTCGCGCACAAACACCAACTTAGCCTCAGGTTAGCTCTGCTTGGCTAGCTAAGTTAGCAGCAGTCGCTTTACATTTGAACATTTCTTCTACATCCCAGGTCAAGTACGGAATAAATAATTACTGGCTAAAGATATCTTTTACAATGTTTAAGGGTGCAAATGTAAAAAGAGGCTTGAATGAAAGCGAAAACCATACGAACTCACCGCCATGTTAACTGTATAACCCGGAAGTTAAACTGTGACCTCAGAAGTGTTCCACCAATCAAATCATTGAGCGCCTCCAGCCGACGTCACTAGTTTGTTTTTTATTAGTTTAATGAGCCTATTATTAAATTACTAACCGGAGGAAATTATCAGGGTTTAATATTAAAACAGTTGTATTATATTATTAGCCTCCCTGTGTTATAATCAACATGTGTTTTTCAATCTGACCTCCTTTTCCTTGTTGTGTTTTCAGCCAGCAGTCAGTCAGGGGGAAAGTCTATTAATACCACCAGTTGGTGGGTTGTGAACTAGATCAGGGACTAGGCACTGCACAGAAGACGGCTGGGTGGCTGTGACATGGCCTGCAGAGCCAACACTGAGCTGAAACCTCAGAGCTTTAAATTCACAGTTCTCTCTGAGCAGATAAACAAACTTGAGGAGGACAAATCTGCTTCACATGTGACAGACTCTGACTCTGCACCTGATGCAGTCCCTGATGCTATTCTCCGGGTGGAAGGAGAGAGTTTTTATGTCAACCGTCAACGCCTGGCCCTTCAAAGTCCCTACTTCAGGGCGCTGTTTTTTGGCGGTGGCCTGGAGAGCAGCAAAAAGAGAGTGGAGATCAAGGGTGTGAGTCTGCAGCATTTTAGGGTTTTGATGGAATACAGCAAGACACTCAGTCTGGCTCTGGACAGAGAAAATGTTCTGGGGATCCTTGAGACTGCTGATTTTTTACAACTGGAGCGAGCCAGACTGCTGTGCTGCAAGTTCCTGGAGCGTGAGCTGCATCTCAGTAACTGCCTGGGAATGATGGCCTACGCCTGGCAGCTGGGCTGCACTCAGCTCTACGCCGCAGCACGACAGGTGGTGCTCACACATTTCTCTGCTATTGTGGCTGAGGAGGACTTCATGTCCTTGTCTAAGGAGAGCGTAGCAGACCTTCTTGCCTGTGATGACCTGGCCATCTTTAAAGATGATCTGGCCCTGGAGGCCACCCTACGCTGGGTGTCTTTTGACCCCAAACGAGAGGAATATTTTCAGGAGCTCGTGGAGCTGGTGAGGCCTGAGTCGCTCTCTGTACCATTTGTCACTGAACTTTTGATCAAAATGAAAAGCTCTGACCCCGTAGCCAAGCTCATCTGCAAGCTGGATGAACATTTCCCGGCATCTTGGTCAATAGGAAGGTCAGTGAAGAGGATCAGGGCCAGAGAGACCCTCTTTGTCCTGGGTGGACCTCACGATCAGGAGCAGCAGTCACTGTACCAGTTTCACCCGCACAGTGGAAGATGGCAGAGCTGTGCACCTCTGCAGAGGAAGAACCTCACACAGTACTCAGTAGCTGCAGTAGGTAAAGATGGGGTGTGGATGATGGTGATGAAGATGAGGGTGATAATAAGTGTGTAGATTTATGTCAATCATCTGTACATTTGTATATTGAATACATTTCCTACATTACATTTTTTAAATTTCCTGATTCTCTGATTTTGTAGGAGACAAGGTGATCGTGACAGGCGGCTACTTCCGGGACGTGCTGTGGTTCAGTGTGGACTGGGTCAGGATATACGAATGTGGGAACCAGCGCTGGGTGGATGGGCCGGCCCTGCAGAAGTCCAGGCACAGTCACTGCTCCATAGGGCTGGACTCTGTACTGTACGTCCTGGGGGGCAGCATGGACGAAGGGCTTGTGGCTAACGTGGAGAGGCTGGTCCTGGGGTCAGAGGAGGGCTGGGTGGAAGTCAGCCCCTTGGTCAGGGCTGTGGAGAGAGCCGCCACTGCTGCTCTGGGGTCATGTATCTACGTGGCATGTGGCCTGGATGAAAACGGGGAGGTGTATGGTGGAATTCAGAGGTACATGGTGAAGGAGGATCACTGGGATGTGGTCTCCTATTCTCCGTTTCCACGGTGAGTGCGTTTTTAATAGCAGACTTTAATTTCTGTCATAATCAGACACAAACTTAGTATATGGTTTTCAAAATAACTCTTTCACAGATATGACCTGGTTGCCACAGAGCTCAATGGTGCCCTCTACCTGTTTGGAGGCCTCGCCTTGCGCTTTGACGTGGAGACAGATGAGTGGACTGTGCTAGAGGAGGAAAGTCTGGACAGGAAGTTTTTCTGTGGCTGCACAACAGTCACTGGACAGATATACTTGGTCAGCGAGAGGAAGAGTAACAAAGCATTCCCAAACATGGTGCTGATGGACCCCTACATAGACACCTGCATTGAGGTAGATGATGCCATACCCTGCCCGGTGCCCCTCAGAGGGTGCGTCACCATGAGGATGTTCCTGTGACCGAAGGAAAGCACGTTCATCTTGTTTGTGGTTCTGTTAAAGACTGTACTGAATAATTCAAAGCCTCCTTCATGATGTTGACATTTGAATTCTAAATCCAAATTCAGATGCTAAACAGCTTTTTTTTTTTGCATGTTTATTAATTCTTTTTAAACCCAGTATTTCTGCACAGTTGCGCATAAAGATGAGCACAAACTAATATTAATAGTATTATATTATTTGTGTATAATGAGATATTCCAGTGGTGGTTGCATAGGAGTGTTTCCGACTTGTGTGATCCAAACCTTTCCAGTATCTCCAGAGCATTGCAAAATATCTAAAAGTCAAAAGAAAGGAAGTGTTTATCTCATGATATGTTCTGCTTAAACCCATATTTGTTGGTGTTTGCTCTCCTGCTTGTCGCGCACAAAGGAAGACACGCACCTGTATTAATGAGGCAGTCTAGCTTGGTGCAGATCTTCCTGTAGGCGACATAGGCAGCTGTCACATAAAAAACCAAAAAAAAAACAAACATCCGACACAAGTGAAATTGTGGAGTAGAGTTTATGTGGAAAGAGTTTGAGTAAGAAAAAATGAATAGGCAAAAGCCTTTCTGGCTGCAGTATAAGCGAAGAAGATGAAATTTGCACACACCGTATGTTCTTATTGTTTGTTATTTATTATTGTTGTTTGTCACCTGTTTATTTGTGTTGATTTTTCATTAGGTATTTTTGTTGTTGGTAATAAATAAAATAAAATAAAATAAATGTAAAAGGGGTGGGGGTAGGGTGCCAGTGGAAGTTTGCCAAGGGTGCCAAATGTGTTGTTTCCGGCACTGGAGCAACACTCTAACAGCACTATAAATACATTTATAAATTGAAGAAAATTAATTAAATAAAAAAAAACAAAAAAAAAACACCCCAAGTCATTTAATCTGATGCATCACCATATCAAAACTGAGAATTTTGTTGGAGAATTAAAAGAAATATCAGGGTGATGACATAAAAAGAAAATGACAGTCATTCAAAGCCTTATTTTAAAAGCCTTGAAAAATATATATATGTATACATTAGGAGTGGGGGAAAAATTGACACAGCATAGTATCGCGATATTTTTGTGCAACAATATCATATTGTCACACAGTGCCATGTATTGATTTTTTATTATATATTTTGTTAATACTACAAATAAAAATTAAACTTTAGGTACCCTACTAGACTAATATAATGAATTGCTTTTTCAGTCCACTAGATACATTTTGCTGCTGAAAAAAAAAGCTCAACTCAGATGAAGAGACCGAAAGTTTTATATTATTAGATAAAACAGATATTAACAAAGTTTTCATTAAAAAAATACAGTTGAAAAAAGGTAATAAATCACAATATATCATCACAAAATATTTTAGCGCAATACTCAGCATATCGCAAAAGATTTAAAATGGCAACAATATTGAATTGAGACTTAAGTATCATGATAACATTGTATTGTATCAATTCTCTGATGATTCTCATCCCTGATATATATGTTAGTATATATACATACAGTGGGTACAGCCCTAGTTACAGTATGTATATGTGTTTAAGAAAAGTGCCATTTTTATTTAAGAGCTCAGGATTAGGGTGAAATTTAAAAAAAAGAAAAGAAAAAAAGCTGCTTAAAAAATGTATAAAATTGACACAATGAACATGGACTCAAGAATAGTACAATAAGACAGCAGGGCTAATTTATTCAATAGAAGTAATTTATTAAAACTTTCCAACTGGCCACACAATCAACAAAGCGTCCGTGTGCGTTCAGAAGAAAACAGTCAAGTGTTACTTTCATGGAAACATGACATTTCTCCTACTTTCATATCTATTTTTAATTTAAAAACAGTGTCCTAGTGGGGGTCATGATGTGTTACCTAGTGGGTCAGCCCTTTGAGTGCTCTATAACTTCATTTTAAATCCACCTTGTGTCGTGGGCTGCAGTGTGATTAAGTCCCTGCTCAGAGACACACAATCCAGTTTCTACTCTCACCACGTATCTTCAAGAGTTGTCCTTACTAACATGTGAATATGCAACACCTGTTTCTGGTAGTGAATGACCTACTGTGTATGAGTGTACTGTAGTTTATGATGGTTCTGAACGATATCTCTGTGCTGCACTGTTGACAGTCACGATGACCCATCTGGAGCCAAACCTGGAGACAGTTTACAGACACCGAGCCATGTTTTTTTCCACGGTTAAAATACATGTAAAATCCAATTACGTCTTGTTCCTTGTCTTGTCATATCAAAATATGCCATCAAGTTTATAAAAAAACTTTACATTTACATCTGAGCCATAAAGCATTTTGACCTTTGTAGACAACTCCGCTATCTAAAATACCTCACATTTCACTAATGCCCATCTGTGTGCATGTACTTTTCATGGCTTACCTATTCACTACCAGCCTCACTAACATTTCAAGCAAAACATTAAAACCGCTCAAAGTAAAAACTGTCCAGTGAAGGTAATCCTACTCACACACAGAGCGTAATATCAAGTGTTTGTCACAGAAAAGTGTAAAAACAGCAGCCAAGGCACAAAACTAAAGTCCAGTAGAGCAAACCTTAACAAAAAAACTTGTTGAGAAGTCATGCTGCCCGTCACAATGACAGTCAAAGTAGAAAACAAAACACACACACACACACACACACACACACACACACACACACACTCACACACATATGTGGTTTAAGTTCATACTTCTAGGAGCAGTACAGTTTTTTGTAAAGGCATCATTTTTAGCAGACATGGGAAGTGTGTTCTCTACAAGGACATTTTCTTCTATGGGCACCAGGGGGCGCCACATCTCTTCTAAAAAGTGATAAATCAAATCCTATCACAGAAAAATATAACTTTATCCTCCCTAAGGGACTTCTGCGGTAGCCTTTAAGATTCTGCCACATTATTGCAACAACATAAAAATCACCTGTTCAGTAAATGCTTCATAAAAAATAGATCTATAAAGTGGTTTATCAACAGATTTACTACAATCAGTATTCTTAGTTGTCTATGTACAATCAACCATACTGTGTATGTGAATAGAAAGACATGGGAGTGACTTAGATTCTAGCTTCAGTTTGCCCTGTTTAAAACATGTTAGACCACACATTAGATCAGAACAGATGGACTTTGTGTAAAAAAAAAACAAAGAGCAAAGACAGGATAAATGCATCGTAGCACAGTTTAGGTATTTACAAAAAATATAATACAATGGAAAGAAACAGCATAAATACAAAATCTGCAAAAACAACATGTATGATTTGTTGAAAAGGAAATTTCCTTATTTTGCCAAATCTATCTTAACAGTATGCAGCGGTATGGATGACGGTAACCAAGGCGTTACTTCCTAATCTTACACCGGGTGTGCAGATTTACAATCATCAGTGCGTCTTCGCCTAGCCTGATCTGAAATCATCAGTGGACCGTGCTGGATGTACACAAGACACATGTATGTATCGTATGTCAGAAATGAGTCTCCAAATAGGTGGTTGGGGGGGAAATAACTTATTTTTCCAGTGAGGCTTGGTCGACGCGGAAAAGGCCGGCTGCTCCACTATCTGGCTTTGGGCATTCTGCTGTTTATATTCCTCTGGTTGGTCAGGTTGTTCAGGACGCAGTTGTTAGCCAGCGACGCCAGTTTGGAGTTGATTGTGCCCTTTCTTTGCTCCCAGCTGCACTCGTCCCCTTCCTCCTCGGGCTCCTCCTCTTCATCATCCACTTCACTCTCCTCGTCACTGCGTTCATCACGCTCCACCTGTGAGGAAGATAAATTCATTCAGTCATTTTATGTAACCGTTTATCATGTTGGGGGTCGCCCTGGACAGGTCACCAGACTATCACAGGGCTGACACATAGAGACAGACAACCATTCACACTCACATTCACACGTACGGACAATTTAGAATCACCAGTTAACCTGCATGTCTTTGGACTGTGGGAGGAAGCTCGAGGAGAAGACCCACGCTGACATGGGCTCCCCCACCCCGAGATTCAAACCCCCCCACGCCAGGTTTGCACCAGGAACCCTCTTGCTGTGAGGCGACAATGCTAACTGCTGCACCACACAATTTTTGTCGCCAAACTGACTGTGCTAAGCCTCTGTTCCCCTTTCATCTGCACTCTTCTCCTCACCTTGCCCATGAACACGAACTTGTAGACCATGCGCAGGATGAGATAGGCCCAGAAGATGTGCAGGGCTTGCAGCACCAACAGAAGGCCGTTGAAGAAGTAATAACCAAAGAAGGGCTGGAAGAATTCTAGAGACACCACCAGGGTTGTGTGAACCACTCTGAAAAACAAACACAGGAGGACATGGTCAGTTTTAGTATCGCCCTGGCACCAACTTTCAATGATTCCCAACTGGTGCAGCCACGGAGTCCAGATTTGTCATTAGTCATTATTTCAAGGTCCACACAGTTAATATATTCAGCGTCATACTGGTGTTTGTCCATGTCGTCGAGCTAGTTAGCTGTCTCCTAATCACTCTACAGCAAGAAATGGCACTTCAAAATAAAAGCTCTGTGCTGGATATTTACTGCACTTTAAAAGCCGGGACCCACATTTAGACCACGACCCACCAGTTGGGAACCACAAGTTTAGAGCATATCGACCACTAAGTAGAGTTCATACAACTGGGAAAATCCCCTCTTTACTACAGACTGTAAACCTGCTGCTCTCAGCTCAGAAACCAGTGATGTCAGGTTGGTGGGACAGAGAGAGAACAGGGCAAAGATGCATGAGGAAATACGAGACAACATGGACACAGCTGGACGCTCCAGAACAACGGCGCAGATCCCCGACAGTTCAACAGTTCAACATTAGTGCACACCGCAGGAGCTACAAAAACAACAACTCTGTGTATGATGCAATGTAAGTATCTGTGTGAAAGTTGATTTGTATTATTCTTGGGACACAAACGTGCATAAAAACTCGGTGACTCTGAGTTTGAGGCAGTTTTGCAATACTATGTGTTTCTGGGAAATTTCAACATCTGGGAGAAACTGGGGGAAAAAACATGGAATCTGTTTTACCTGCCAGGAAACACCACCAGCCTCGTCACCAGGAAGACCAGAGAGAAGATGACAAAGAGTGAGTCGCACGTCCTTGTCCAGCCAGCGTAGTGAAACATCTTGGCAGACTATCAGAGAAAAATATGTCTGTTAGTTCTCCAAAGCAAACACACAGCTTACATCTAAGATGAATCACTACATGCAGGTCCAGGCTTTTCTCTGATGTTGTTTTTTACTGTCAGCAGCCAAAAAGAAGTTCAGTGACAGGCTGACAGGCTGCAGGATAGTCTCCTTTAGTCTACTGTACCGCCCTGATCTTATTTCATCAATTTTGGCTTTTTGTAACATAGGAAATACCACTGCCAGTTACTGAGAGGAAAAAGGGAGACTTTTCTGAATGTAAAACAAGAAGAGAATTCTCCAATATGAGCTCTCAGTCATTTAAAGAAGCAGTGTATAGGATTGTGTGACATCTAGTGGTTGGTATTGCAGATTGCAACCAGCTGAAACGTCTTCAATGTGCTGAGCATGAACTCCAGAGGCCGAATTCACAAAGACTCTGAGAATACTCTCAGAGAGCTCCTAACTTAGCCTAAACAATTTTAGTAAGGAGTCCTAGCTCAGCAGTGATAGGTGTGATGCATTCGTTTAAAAGGTGTGATTGGTTGTCACAGACACACCCTTTTGTCAGCCTACAAGGTGTGGACACCCAGTGGAAATGAAATGAACTGCATCACAATATAAAACTGATAGTGTTGTCATTTTTGTGTGATCACTGCTGTTGGACAGTTGAGACAGACAAAAGTCATCACTGCTGCATTTTTCCAGTTTTTCAAATATCTTAGTGTTGTGATCATTTTGTTTCTGGCGTTATAGCGATATTTCATTGGATGCAAAATGTGTGCATACCCGTAAATATTACACCAAAAATATTATCCCTGCATGATCTAATCTGTACCATTGTTTGGAGAGTATTTCTCTGACCTCTCTGTGTTTCCACCATTTTCTCCTCTGCTTAAGAAACTCTTCAGCCTCTTAAAAGTTCTCCTCCCCACTCTCAATCGTTTTTCGCCTTATGAGCTCTTTTAAGGTCGAAGATGCTCTGAATAACTTTTATCTTTACAAAGACCTAGCCTTAACTGTAAGGGGAAATTCTAAGAAAACGTCACAGTTCTAAGAATTTTCTTAGAATTTCATCACTGGGAGCAACTCTTAGCAAAAGGAAGCTTTGTGAATACGGCCCCAGGTGATCAAAACTGGTAAACACACTGAAAAAAGGTATTTCACGTTATAAATCACTGTTTCCCGACACTGTTCAGCTTGTTGCAGACGGGCCAGTAGCCCAGCACCTGCTAATGAGTGCTCATCTTTTATCTCTCAACTTAAGGACCAGGGGCTGTATTCACAAAGCTTCCTTGTGCTAAGAGTTGCTCCTAGTGATGAAATTCTAAGAAAATTCTTGAAATTGAGAAGTGTGATGTTTTCTTAGAATTTCTCTTTTAAGTTAAGAGATGGTCCTCGTAAAGATAAAAGTTATTCACAGAGCATCTTACACCCTAAAAGAGCATAAGGTGAAAACGTTGTTCAGAGCACAGAGGAGGACTTTTAAGAGGTTTAAGAGTTTCTGAATCAGAGGAGAAAATGGTGGAGACACAAAGAGGAAGGAGAAATATTGTCCAAACAGTGAAAGACAGGGAGTAAATTAAATGCTGCAGATTTGATCGTGTAGGGATCATATGTGTGGTTGATCTCATTAGGGATACGCACACACTTCCTACTTCACAATTTAAGGCCAGAAATCAAATGATCACAACACTAAGAAATCTGAAAAACTGGAAACATGCAACAGTGCAGCAGTGATGACTTGTGTCTGTCTCAACCTTCCATCAGCAGAGTGATCACACTGATGATGAGAACACTTTCACTGTCTGCAGTTCATTTCATTTCCACTGGGTGTCCACACCTTGCAGGCTCACAAAGGGGTGTGTGTCTGTGACAACCAATCACATCTGTTAAAATAATGCACTGTACCTAACAACAGGATCAACCACACCTCCTCACTAAGATAAAAGTTTCTGTCAACAAGATGGTGTTATCTATTCCTAATATACCAACACAGTTCCCCTACTCAGCATCACACGTCTGGCTGTGCAGGGGTTACTGGCTGAATATGACACCCACATTATCCCTTTACGACTTTTATCACAGGCCAGACGACACCCAGCCAAGCCTAAGGTCACATGACCACCTCCACATATCTCCTCAGCTTTGAGATAACAGTGATCATTTCCAGACACTATCAGTATAACGTTACATGCAGGACAATCAGCCTCATAAAATAGGACAGTGGGGCTATTGTCTCAGCGAGGGACTTGCAGGTAACTTTTACAGCCACAAAGGGTATTTTTATTTTTACCACAGCCCACAATGCTCTTCTATGTATAGCTCTGTCCGAACCGGATGTGGGGTTATAATGTGTCAGGGTGTAAGAAAGCTTCCGCAGTAAACACACAATGGCTGTATTTAAGTCGATTTCCATGTGACCTTTGTTGAATGTTTGTGGCGTTTCAAAGCACTGCACAGGATGAGTAAATATGATTAATCCGATGTATTTCCTCCTTCTCTCCCTTTCTCAAACCTGAAGTAGACATTTGAATGATTGAAACACTTCACAGAGGTTGAATTTCATGTTTGGTGTTTTACCTCGAGGAGGAAGTCGGATGAGTCGTGCACCAGCATCACCAGCGTGCCAACCCTCACATAGTTGGCACAGTAGGAGAAACCGATGAGGAATATGGTGGCGATGTGATGAATTACCTGCTCCTTGAAGTCCTGGAAAACACACATGAACACGCAGACAAGACCACACAGTCTGAGGAAGATGTATCGTGGCAGTAACACTTCAGCAGCTCTCTGTCTGCGGTCATGTTCGTCAGCTGTGTCCAAATATTGAAAAGGTGGATTAACATGTTGTCTGGAGTGATTTGTTATGTTAGAGGCTCTGATATCTTTGATCAACAGCTTGGAGCCTCTGATGAATCACACCAAAACCACCTCAGTGTTCTTCTCACTGGAGGGAAATTCCTAGGAAAGCAGCAGCAAGAATTTCAAATGCTTTCCTTTGAACACGAACATGAAAAGAAATGAATTACAGTGATCATTTACTGTAATTTCTGCATATAATGCAATTTAGCAATGCAGCCAAGTCTATCTGAAACATGTCCGAAAGTTTGTTGTGTTCCTTTGCACAGGTCTGGGGTAAATCAGCTTCTTCCTCCATTCCTAATTCAGTGAATTTTACAGTTCGTGCTAATCTCTTACTAAAGATTTAAAATCCTGCCACGCTCAGATCTAAAATGAGAGCAAATGCTAAGTACACAAAGTTATGATGTAATAGGAGATAATCCAGTGCATAATCCGTATTAAGTGTAATCGTGCAAGAGAAAAACATTTGGATTACACTGTGCAAAAAAACCAAGTGTGTGAGCGATGACGTTTGGCTTTTCGGTGTTAACCATTTGGCTAAAAGATCAAATGAAATGCAGAGAAATTGCTGCTCTGAGATTTTATGTTAATGTGTACGTGTGTGTGGGTGTGGGTGGGTGGATGGGGGGTTTCTGTGACACTCACTTTTCGCTTGACGTCCACAGAGACGCACAGGAGCAGTGACAAATAGAAGCCCATTTCCAAGATGTAATACCAGTAATGAGCCTCGGCCACGGGCTGAAGAATGAGAGGAAGACAGAAACAATAAGTGAGACTTTGCCTTCAGTGGTATGTGGCTGTAACACAAGCCATTCCATCATCCCGCTTATCTGCACAGCCTAACAAAAACAGACGCACGTTGAAACGTTTAAAGGCAGCAAAGCAAAACATTCTAAACATATTTTGTGAAACTGTTGTCATTTTTGCACATCTGTGTTGTTCAACTATATGTTTTAAAAGCTAAAAGAGCAGAATGAACCAATCTTGCAGCGTGACTCTGGCCCCTAAAGCATGTGTGCTGATAAAGATCTGAAGATCTGGAGGTAACGGGACCCTAAAGGCACCCTTTGTCCTAAAACTACCCGGGTTTCCACACAACTGAGCATTAGCAACTTCACCCTGTGAGAAAGTAAAGCAGTAAAGTCCGGCAAAAGAGTCCAAAGCTTTTAATGGTCACAAACTATTTCCCTCACATTCCCATGCAGAACATGCTGTATAGTAACAACCCTGCTTTCAAGAAGAGGAAGTGTTTTTACTGAAGGAAAGCGGAGCTGTACTATCTTAAACCAAAACACGTTGTGCTTTCAAAGTCTGCGTCAACACAATGGTAGGAAGTTGACAGAGGCATTTAACCCTAAAAAGCACTTCCTCTCTCTCTCCAAAAAAAAAAGAAAAAAAGAAAAGGGTCAGCGGCAGTGCTGCCTGAAGGAACTGTAATCAGTCAAACTGCAGATAGAAAGATCTTTGCTTTTTTTCCAAGTGTTTTCTGTTCGAGGCCACGACCCCACAAAGAGAGGCTGGTTTCCCCAGAGGAATGCAGACCTGCAGCTATACCTAACTGTCACCAGCGCTGCAGAGATATTAGCTTTTTTATGTCAGGGGAAAAAACACTAAGGCAAACGGTAAAGGAAGCGAAGGAATGGAGATAAAAATTAATGGGTGGGTGGAGAGCGCTGGACGAATTGTGCTGTGAAGCCAAAGCTCTCTGTGGCTAAGTCCTTCAACACAGACTAAAGACTTTGTTCTGTTGGCTCCATCTCAGCTGTTATTTTTTCTACTTATTTTTCTTTTAAAGGTATCAGTGTTTGTATTAGGGTTGTATATAGAGTAACAATTCTTCTCACAACCATTCATTTGTCAAATAATTTATCATTTAATCTACAGACTGACACATCACATTTGTATACAATAACTTCCAGCTAAAAAAAATACAAGAATTACATATATGAAATTAAATGCTGCTGATTAAAACTCAGATAGCCACCTAAAAATATCACAATAAGTTTAAATGTAGGCTGTATCTAGAACATTTTCACGACTTTACCTCACCATCAGACAGCCCTTTTCAGTTACTAATGCTATTATATCAAAGCCACCAGACTCCATTGACATAATAGCAATTTTACTTTCCAGAACAGGAGAGTTTCTGGTCTGCTGCTGCCTTGATTGGTTAGTTTTAGGTAATGCGGAAAAAAATCTTATATAGCAGACACTTTTACTCATGTAGTTTTTGTCAGGTAGCTGTTTTTAGGTGGCTAACATTAGTTTTGCTGAAGCCCCTTTCCACAGCAGTACATTGCTTTGCTTTTTTGCTGGTAGATTTGGTTTATCAAAGATGGTAGCTAAGCAACACGGTACATAAACTAAGCACAGCAGAAATGACAGATAGGTCAAACCATTGTATAAAACTATATATCTATCTATACTATCTATCTATAAGTTTGCCAGTTATATAACGTATATCTCCACAATTCAAAACAACTGCCATTAGTCCACCTGGAAGTGATTGTTGTTAGCGCGACGTAAAGGTGGTTCAGTCCATAAACCCTGACAACATAAACATTTGAAATGTTGCTATGCCTGGATTGCAGATCGTGGTTACGCTGGCTTCTACCATTTGTTTTCCCCGTAAAAGTTTTTTTTGGGGGAGTTTTTCCTTATCCCCTGTGAGGGTCCAAAGGACAGAGGGATGTCGTATGCTGTAAAGCCCTCTGAGACGAATTGTGATTTGTGGACACCTTGACGCCATGACACTAAAACCTACAAATCAAGCCAGAAATCTTGGTGTAGTTCTGGACTCAGACCTAAATTTCAATAGTCACATTAAGACAATTACAAAATCAGCCTACTACCACCTTAAAAACATAGCAAGAATAAAAGAATTTCTGTCTAAACAAGATACAGAAAAACTTGTTCATGCTTTCATTTTCAGCAGGCTGGACTATTGTAACGGTGTCTTCACAGGCCTGAGTAAAAAATCAATCAGACAACTGCAGCTCATCCAGAACGCTGCTGCCAGAGTCCTCACCAACACCAAGAGAGTGGAGCACATTACACCAGAGCTTAAGTCACTGCACTGGCTTCCTGTGTGTCAAAGGATAGACTTTAAAATCTTGTTACTTGTCTATAAAGCACTAAATGGTCTCGGGCCTAAATACATCTCTGATATACTTGTACGTTATGAAGCATCCAGACCCCTCAGATCATCCGGAACAGGTTTACTCAGTGTTCCCAGGATCAAAACCAAACAAGGTGAAGCAGCCTTTGGTTTCTATGCTCCCCACCTGTGGAACAAACTTCCAGGATATCTGAGGTCGGCTGAAACTGTCAACTCATTTAAATCAGGGCTTAAAACATTACTATTTACTGCAGCTTACCAGTGAACTAGATATGTAACTTACTATTAGGATAATCTGTAGCTATTGTTTTTATATTTGTCTGCTTTTTTAAATGCATTTTCTGCACTGTTTTAACTATTTATTGCCTTGCTTTTAGCTTTTGTTTTTAATGATCTATTGTTCCTTTAATTTTTTATTTTAATGCATTTCTCTTGTAAAGCACATTGAATTGCCTTGTGTATGAATGGTGCTACATAAATAAAATTGCCTTGCCTTGCCTTGCCTTGTGATATTGGGCTTTATAAATAAAATTGGATTAGGTTGAATTGAATTGAAATGGACCCCTTTGTATTTCCTGTTGGGCTGTTTGTTAATGCAGCAGCTGACCAAAACTATAAATTATTATTTTTATAGTTTCCTTGGTAGCTAACAGGAAGTAAGCAGGGATCAAAGCTGTAGCCCTAGCAACAAATTAGCAATGAAACGGTCCATAAATTGCCAGGAAATACGCACTGCAAGTTCAAAGAGCTGAAGGAGATGTTTTTAAATTGCTTGTTTTGTCCAATCAACAGTCCAAAGCCAAAGATATTCAATTTACAATCACATGAAACTAGAAAAAGAAGCAAAATGTCACATTTGTGTTTGGCCTTTTTGCTTGATTAATTAATCCATGATTCAGTGGACTGTTGATCTAATCATATTGTGTTGAATCTACACTGACTGATACCAAGTGTTAAAAATAACTGAAAGGTCACAGGGTGCTGGCATACCAAGCAACAGTCAGCCATCTGTCAATGTCAGCTCGTTGTTGAGCTTCTGTCACCCTAGCGTTTGCTGTTTGTCCTGCCATGTTGGCACTCGTCGGCCTCTGTGGGCTTCTTTTCAGCTGAATCAGCATGCTGAATCAGTGTCAGAGAGGGCGGAGCTGATTGGCAGTTCAACTCAGGGCACGAGAACAGGAATGGAAGTGAGAACGTTTTTTTTCAGTCACTGAGCTCTTTCGCAAACATGGTCCGTCATTGCTTGTGTGACTTTTCGCTAGCTCACCATAGATATCCTTTGTTCTGTCAATATGGGTTCGGTTGTTAATGTGCTAACTGGCTAACTAGAGCCCTGAACCCATCCTGTTGGTCTTCTGGGTTGCCTTTTTGAATGACGAATACAGACTACTGCCGCCTGCTGGTATGGAGAGTTATTTCCTCTCACGCAGACTCAGAAGGTATGTGCTAGTCGGCCGTTGGCTGTAGTCTTTGCAGTGTGTTTTAAGTCAAACTTTTTGACCAAGACACTTGCGACAAGAGGCGACACAACAACCGTCCTTTGTTGCCACTAGTTCTTTGATATCGGTTTGGTATGTCTGGGCCTTTACTGTCATTTCTAGAGTGAAAGAGAAGCACATCAAGTTTCCTGATTTATTAGTCTGGCTAAGTCTTGAAATACTGCCGGGCAACGTTTGACACTTTTGTCAACGTCAAACATCAAAACTTTAATTTCAGATCACACTCTTTTTTTGCTCACCTGTTTGGGATAACCCCTCCAACATTCTCTGTGATCCCAGAACCACGGAGTCTGTAAGACAGAGAAATCATCAGTAGAGTCTTCACATGATACAGACTTCAGCATCAATATCAACACAAGCCTTGTACCAAAATATGTTAAACAGTGTGTGACCATGACACCACATTGGGGTATGAAATGTGTCTCTTACTGCTCACATCCAATAACAAGTCCTGCTTCTTTTCCTACACATTGTATAAACAAGTGTTATCAGTAACGGAGAAATAAAAGCGACCAACAGACTTACATTAATTAAAGAGGCAAGCCCTGCAGTGAACGATATGAGGTAGAAGACAAAACGCCAGCTGCAAAGATAAAAATAAACCTCATCATTTGTTAGAGCCTGCAGCATAAACTAAATGAGTGAATTAGTTTTATCAGGAACAAACTGAGGAAACATCAGAAAGGCATGTTGTGCAGCAGTGCTGTATATTTGCATGAATATGAAAGGTTTCATTCAAACATGCTGAATTTTACTGATGTAATTCGCTTTAGGAAGATAAGATCTGTCTTAAAAACACAAGATAGCTCAGTAAGCTTTTCCTGTAAAGGTAGATGTCACACTATTTTGAAAAAACAGTGAGACCTCAGTAAAAATATGTAGAAGTGTGTGTTTAAGAAATGAAAAACTCACGAGGCCTCGCAGCACTTTTTGGTGTTGCTTGGTCGGTCCTGGTTCCTCCTGTGTCTGAACCAGGTCTGGATCTTCCTCTGGGAGAGTCCACACTGCTTCCCCAAGCTCGCCACCTCACTCTGAGTACACACACACAAACACACATTTACACACACAGTATGGGTGCACACGTGCAGGGTTAGACTTGATTTTTCAGCATTTTTACGACAACAGTGACATGCAACATTTTCCCTCTCCATGCTATGCAAGTTCCTGCATCTCACTGTACACTTATTAAACTACGTTGTCTAATGTCATCGTCTGAGTCACAGGATGTAGTCTGTGCATTCGCCTCCTAATTAAGACAGAATCCCTGTTGCCATGTGAAACTAGACTCGCGTTGCCAGACCTATCACCACACTTTGTTTTAGCGCTGTGCTTGAACCATCAACAACCTCCTAGCTAGCAACCGACACACTAAAACATCATTTAATGTTTTATGATCCAGCCATTCTAATGCCAGGGCTCGCCTTCCCATGAGCAAATGTTCCACAAAAACAAGTTCCCTCCTGACACTATCTTGCAAGGCCACTGTCGCTTTACCCGAGCTTAGCTCCGTCCCAACACAACTGTGATTTGAAATACAAATAACCCAGCACCTTTTTTCCCTCCAGTGTGGAAGTACGACAAGATCAGTCAGGCCTTTCTGGAGTGCTGGCACAGTGCTAACTGAAACAAAGGTCTGGTTATGCGAGACAAACTGTGTCATGTGTATGTGGCCTCATATTTACATGACACACAAACAAATACAACAGTAAAGTGCTGCTGCTGTTGTTGCTCCAGGGCATATAGTAAAATATGATTTGCAAGTGTTGGCACAGTTGCATACATGCTCTTGGAGCAGTGCATTTTCATTTGATATGTCAAGTCACGTCTTGCAGGTCCAGAGCAAAGTGGGAACATCAGTGTCGCAATGCCAAATGAAACCAAGGGGAGGGTGGAGGATTTCCATGTGAACCGAAACTTCCTCCGTAACTTGTCTGCACCTGCTCACTGATTAAGGGAATAAACATATTTCTCTGCACAATTCTGAATATATAGTAGTTACATTTTATGCAGAGGTTAACTCTGCATAACATTTCTTGGTTTCCTAAAAGGAAATGGTGGCAATGAAAGGTGACAGTGTTAAGCCAGGAACAGAGGCAGCATACTAATGGTGGGGGCGTTTGAAGGAAGTAACATCTTATCTCTCTGTAGAGTGAACACACCTCAAACAAAACAACATATTTCCTGTATGATGACTGACTATTGTGCCATCACGTAGCCTCGGTGTCACTCATGTAAATCAGGTGGATCTTTAGGGACTTGCTTTGAATAGTCCAAGGAACAGTTCCTTGTTCCGAGACAGCTGACTGCCATCATGCTCTTCAGTCAAGATGCAACAACACCTATACAACTGTGCAAGCACCACTCGTGCATTTTCACATCTGTCTTTTCACTCTCTGCATTTTGATTCGCAAATGTATGCAAACCTCCTCGCACATTTCCTTTACTGTTCCTGACTTTTACAAACTCACTGAGCAGAATGAGAGTGAGAAATCCCATCAAGCTGTGCATCTACCCTGCAGGGTTACACAGCCTATCTGTGGAGACATGCACCAGTTTCCCATAAAGACTCCAGTACCCTCAGACACTGTTGTATCTTTTCCCACTGCAATCAAGGGTGTAGGTTTGGTTGCGTAATTGTGGGGGATGTAATGACATCGAGGATCAAGTTAAACTGCATTCATATTAATCCAGCAAAGCATGAGCAGTGCAGTGTAAACTGATATATCATTAGTGCAATGCAACCCCTAAAGGAATACTTCATCTACAACATGATCATATGTATATCAGTTACTCACTGCGTGTTACCTTGAATTTGTGGGAAAAAAAAACTGTTCTTGCTTCCATGCCTCCAAAGTGAAGGGAGAAAAAAATGGCAAACATTCTTCATGAATTGAAGTAATCAGGGTCCATACTTAAATGCACCCAAACTATACCAAAAGACCTGTTTACAAACAGGCACAACTCGCACAGTCTAATCCAAGTGTCATTCATCCAGGTGTATGCTCAGTACTTCCCAAACACACGCACTGTCGCTAAACCTAACTATTTAAAACACAGTACTCAGTACAAACGGTCTCACGCATGGACCAGAGGTGTGTCTGGACACAAGCATATGTTTGAACTCTGACCTCAAACAACCACTCATGTTCAGGCACGCTTTGGGAACGCCACATGTAGAGGACGATGTTTAATGTTCATCCATCAACGTTTTAGCCAAATGCATGTGTTTGGGAAGTACTAAGCATAGGTCTAAATAAATGAGTCTTTGATTAGACTGCACAAGTTGTGTGAGAATCTTGATTTAGTTTCGCTGTTGTGAAATAGGCAGCATGCTGATGCATTAGTCAGCACTGTCGCCTCACAGCAAGAGGGTTTCTGGTTCGAGAAGCCCTTCTGTGTGGAGTTTGCATGTTCTCCCCGTGTCAGTGTGGGTTTTCTATGGGTACTCCGGCTCCCTCCCACAGTCCAAAGACATGCAGGTTAATTGGTGACTCTAAATTGTCCGTAGGTGTGAATGTGAGTGTGAATGGTTGTCTGTCTCTATGTGTTAGCCTTGTGATAGTCTGGCGACCTGTCCAGGGTGTACCCCATCTGGGATAGGCTCCAGTCCCAGGATAAGCGGTTACTGACAATGAATGAATGTTGTGAAATGCCAACCCTGTTTACTTCAGTACATAAAGAGTGTTCAGCTTTGGCTTTTTTGGATTCTTCGTTCACTAAGGAGGCAAATAATTTCCTTCATGAATTCATTTCCTTCATGTGTTGAGTAACTGATATACAAATGGTTATTTTGTGAGTGAAGTATTCCTTTAAATGACAAACATTACTATTCTAATCTCTTTTTACTACTGCTCTGTGTGCTGATAAATTATTGCAAACACTTTTAAAATTTTAATCTCACATTCATTTTTCAGGATGACTTTGTAACATCTGTCCAGGGACGGTAGATGAAAAATATTCTTTCAGCTAATTGTAGCAACTCTACATCAGTGTTTATTAACGTGCACTGTCCCTGTTAAATAAACCCAACACATAAATTCGCTTCATCAGTAAAAAGACTAATGTGCTGCCTTATATTTGATTTATGTTCAGTATACTAGTGTCTTTTTAGAAGAATATAACTATAGATCAAAACATAGATTGAATGTTTGTTTTTTTATCTGATAAACACACTGAGGAAGTGGCAATACTTTTGCCAGCGCTAAGTAAACGTCTGCAGATCCTCAGAATAAGGTTTGAGTGGCCTGTAGGAAGCCTGAGAGTGATATCTTCCACTAAGTGCTCGCTGTTGCTCGTAAGCTTATTGCTGTGAGTGTAAGGTAATAACTGAGGGCTCCCTGGGACATATTTCATTCATTAAGCATGAGAGGGCACCATAAGAGATTTTAGTGAGTAAACCAAACTGAAGGTGTGAACGTGGGGAGAACTAAAATAGGAACTGATGAGTATTGAAAGTGAAGGGGAATACGAACTTGCGATGGTGGCTGCCTGTTCTGTTTGTAGAAAGTTTCCAGCTTTGGGATGGGAGTAGCTCGAATCCGAATCCGGTCCTTCACACCTAAATGTCTGCTTAATGGGACACCGATGAGCCTGAGAGGACAGAGAACAGGAGAGAAGAGATTTTTTTTTTTTACCATATCAACTTCAGTCTTTATATCACAACAAAGTGGAATAAAATCCCAGGGAGTTTAATGTGAGACGACATTAACAGCTGTCCAACGTGACCCTACTGTAGCACAGAGTAATGGCAACAAGATCACTCATTATGCTGCTCCTGACAGCCTGCAGAGCCGCTCCCATGGGCGTGTTGTGACATTTGGCCAGGCGGCTTTTGTCATTAGCTGATATGGCATCAAGAGACACTTGATCTGCATGTGTGTGTGTGTTACAGAGAGATGAAGACAGACAGAGCCACAGACAATGTGAGTGTAAAAGCACCAAAGAGATGTTTTGGTTAAGTGTGTGTGTGTGTGTGTGTGTGTGTGTTACAGAGAGATGAAGACAGACAGAGCCACAGACAATGTGAGTGTAAAAGCACCAAAGAGATGTTTTGGTTAAGTGTGTGTGGGTGTGTGTGCGCACACATGCACACGGGTTTAATCACATGTGCGTAACTCTATCTCAGAGATAATCATCCAGAAGTGGGCAGGGGCGGAGAGATCAGAGAGAATGAGAAGGTCAGGAGAACTTTACACAGAGACAAACACTGTCTCTGGTTACAGGAACCCCCAACACACACACACACACACACATACACACACACACACACTTACAAAGACACACACACATACACTGACACAGGAAACAGCTGTGGCCCAGGGCGATCAAATGAACACACACCTTTTCACCTCCCAGCTGACTGACAGCTCCTCAGACATAAACAACACCTTCATACTTCACTGTCCACCACAACAACTAACACAACCACAAAGTACATACATGCCCAGCACTAACACACACACACACACACACACACACACACACACACACACACACACAGGTGCATGCGATACTCAGCATATAATAGAATACTCTGCCACTAATACATCTAATGTTACTGCTCTGCTAATAAATACCTGATGAAGGTACAAATGAGGCTTTAGGCCAAACAATGGTGCTAAACTCACAGAGCTCATGGAGAGCAAGCTCGCGCAGTTTCTCAACTTTAGGACAGATAATACAGACACTGATAAGAGGAAGCATGCAAACACAGGCCTCCTATCGGTTCATCCATCACATGTCCCCGTCACTCTTAATGCCTGTGCTGCTACCAGCAAAACTAGTTGAGTGCACAGGTGAGCTTCCTTTTACAGCCGCCTTGTTGAGCATGAACGTACAGTCACACACTTCTCGCTTTGCATATTTCCCTCCTCATGTTGTCTCCTCTCTCATTTGTTTGTCCTCATTCAGTACAGTTCACCAGACTTTTAACCTAGTTATATGGGATTGAGGTATTTTCTTGAAAAATGTGATTCATATGAATTAAGGTGGGCAGCACCGTGGTGTCGCCTCACAGCAAGAGGGTTCCCGGTTCGATCCCGGGTGTGGGAGCCCTTCTGTGTGGAGTTTACATGTTCTCCCTGTGTCAGCGGGGTTCTCCCTGGGTACTCCGGCTTCCTCCCACAGTCCAAAGACATGCAGATTGGGGACTAGGTTAATTGGTGACTCTAAATTTTCCGTAGGTGTGAATGTGAATGTGAATGGATGTCTGTCTTTATGTGTCAGCCCTGTGATAGTCTGGCGACCTGTCCAGGATGTACCCCGCCTCTCGCCACCCCCCCCGCGACCCCCAAGAGGATAAGCGGCTAGAAAATGGATGGATGAATGAATTAAGGTCAATAGGAGGTGCATAACGATGGTGATGCAATACATTTGATTTATTGTTCAGCCCTATCATATCACAATATCACATTATCTCTTATTGATACAATGGTGCTGAACAGTGCTAAAGTCTGCACAGAAACACACACACATACACTTGCATGCCATTTCGTTTCCATCAAGCATCTAATCCTCCTTGAGTTGGACACTGTACCTTTAAGTGCTCACTCATGTTAAGTAGCCCTGGATATGAGCATCACCAGAGCATCTTAATGCAAGTGTCTTATACTGTAATGTAAATCAGGGCTCTGACTATTGATTGCTTTCAGTCATTTAGAAAAATGCACATCACAACTTCCTAGAGCCTGACATTGGGAAATGTCTTGTTTACCAAAACCCAGTATTCCTCGTTTTTTTTTAAATAATGTAAGACCAACAAAAACTGCAACATTTGAGAACAATTCAGATCCCGGACGTATCGCAGTTGAACAAAATAGCTGCAGATTCATTTTCCGTCAATTGACTATTAATCAGGAGGTAGGAAAAAATCAATACAGCATAGTATCGCGATATTTTTGTGTGGTAATATTGTATCGTCACCCAGTGCCATGTTTCAATTTTTTATTATGTAAATCATAAATATTACAAATACAAATTAAAGTTTAGGTAGCTTACTAATGTACTATTTTCAACTGCTTTTTCTGGCCACTAGATACATGTGCTGCTGCCAAAACAAATGGCTGAAGTGAGATGAACAGACTGAAAACTTTTTCCTTTGTGGACATAATTAACATACAGGGTACAGACTGGGTGACATGATGTCAACTGAATGGATTCTGTCACTCTTATGACAGTACAGTAAAAAGGTCTGTTATGGCAGTTGCTGAATTTTCCATAATGTCAGTGAACGTGACGCTCCGAGCGAAGTCGTGTGTTTTTAGACGCTGTAAAGCCTGTCAGTCAATTCTAGCACCTATGACAGTGGTTTGTGTGAGATACACACCTGTGATTGGCAGAGGTTTTAGGAGGGAGGATTGTTGTTATCCTTGCTAGTTCGAGTGTGTGTGTAAGCCGAGGAGCGGGAGTTGTTGAAGTAGCCGCTAATGCAGAGAACACCTTGTAAAGCAGACAGGTTTGTTGTTTTGGCGCTGGCTATGGCCCACAATAGCCCGTGTTAAAGTTAAGGAATAAAAAGCCAGCAGAAGGTGTTCATGCTTGGTTGCCACATTGATAAGGGACGCTACGGTGTCGTAGATCCTCTAGTGATTCCCACCACTACGATTAATCAGACTCTAATATAGTGTGTAGGTTTACTGGCCTACTGTGGCCGACGTGAAAACACAAATGGCCCAATCTAGAGCCAGTGTTTGGTTTGTCCTCTCTAGGCTACTGTAGAGCAACATGGCAGGCTCCCTGTTCGAGGACCTGCTCTGTGTGTAGATATAAACAGCTCATTGTAAGGTGACAAAAACGAAACCGTTATTATTTTCAGGTGATTATACACTAATAACAACATAGTTATGGATATTAAACACCATTTCTACCAGTTTAGTTAAGTTAAAATTCATTTGTGTTGCTCAAATATTCTACAAACAAAATGATTATCTCATCCTGAAGATTCACAGAGGTGTTTTGACCTTTTCTAGGAAGTCTCTAGATGCTTCAGTGAGATATGCGTAATAAGCACTACTGGGGATTTACATCAAAGTTTTCCCAGCTGTCTTTTTTCCTTGTGAACACCCAGTGGTTGGTATATCTTTAGGAGGGTGCAGAGGCCGCTCCAGCAATTAGTAGCCACTGTGAATCAACACAGCATCTGTAGCCATTTAGCATCAGAAAGTTTAGTTTAGCTGTTTTAATCCTACATCAGCTAAAGAAACTACTTCTATCACAGAGACTATCTTCCTCTTCCTCCAACGTTCACCTCACGTTCTATAAGGCCGAGCCTGGTCCCTCTGGGCAGAGAGAGGGCTTTCACACAGTCAGCAGCTTAAAACTGTCTACTCACGATGCCTGCCTCTCACTGCATGTCTGATCCATACCCTCTATGTACTGGAAGCACTAATGAAAGCTAAAGGAGCCATTATCATTCGCTACACTGGCAGCTCAGCAGGCAGAAAACCAGCCACTCAACAAACCAGCATGGCCAGTGCCAAGAGGAAGTAAGAGACATGCAACATGTTTTAACCTTTGCTTTCATTTGGGACAGACTCAGAGAAGTTTCCATCCTGCCTGCTTCCTTGACCTTGTTTCCTTAACACATTTCATCAAGCATGCATTTACGATCCCAGGATATATCCACCATAAATACTGAAAACTGCTCCAAGCACAGCAGCCGTCAAAGTTAATACCAGTGAAAAATCTTGCATCTGTGACTTTATGGTCCAGCTGTGAGGGACGCAGGCGTGTCTCACCTCTCAAAGACATATCTGAGGGCTATAAAGGCGAAGGCCAGAGGCAAGGTGTAGATGAGATCCCTGGGTAGAGGAAAGTGGCCCTCGTCCTCCGTCACCTCAATGTCCCGCCAGCGCATGCCAGGAGGAAGCCAGTACTTCTCCTGCCACAGCCACTCATTCAGCAGCGCCTCCATCCTGCAGGAGAGGGAGCAGAGCGGTGTTTCACATGAGTGTTTGTTGGGTGCAGACCTGACCTGTTTAAACATTGATGCCTTATTCATATTTATGTCAAACAGCAGCTCAGACCCTCGAGATTAGACCTTTGAAGATACTTTGCATTTGCAGTGATCTTAATGGGCTTTCTGTTTTCATGATGTCTTAATTTTTGGACTGTAAAAAAAGCAGAAAATGGGGAAAATGGGATTTAAAGGTGGAGTCCTTGAATTTTTATTGTGCCTGACCAACAGTCCAAAACCCAAAGATTTTAAGTTTGTGGTAAGATAGTTACAGTTAAGAAAACATGAGTAAAACAAAGAATGTTTGGCTTTTTTTTTATCAAAATAACTGCATGTTAATTTTCTGCCAGCCAACTAACCGATGAATTGTTTCAGCTCTACACCACAAAAATACATTACTTTGACCAGGAAATAACAGCAGCCTGCATTACATCATAATTTGCCGACATAAACACATACAAATTCATCAGCCAAAAAAAAATGGGCCTTTATCCAAACATGAGTCTGTGCGTGTGTGCCATCAAGACCTAACAACGCAGCCTTGATGCATGAATGGCTTCAAGAAGCTCCTCAGAAACGCGCGCACGCACACACACACACACACACACACACACGATTATGCCATTATAAAACCACATGTTCAGAGCGGATCGATGTGAGTTTAAAAGCTGCTTCCTACAGCGTCACACGGACTGGCTTATCGATCATAGCGGTTCAGCACGGGAGCCTGTTATGTTAAAGCCTACATGCAGCCTGCTGGCAACACAAACCAAAACACCGTGCGCGTGACACAGAGGCCCAGCCACACACACAACACACACACACACACACACCTCCACTACAGATACACACAAATCAGGGTATATCCCAAACACACGCCACATCGGAGGTAACAATTATCAGTAATAAGGCATGAATCTGGCAGCCAAAGGAGAGAAGAGCGCCTCTCACATCCTGACACAGCCCAACAGCTACATCCAAACAGCCCCATCAACACACAGCCTCCCTGTTTGATCCTATTCATCTATTCCAAACGCCACAAACACCGTAAAAACGCCATAAGAGAGCAGAAATGCGACATTGCGGTTACCTGTCCGCGCTCCAGTGATGGAGATGGGAAGCGCACAGCAGCAAATGGGAGAGGAGGAGCGTGTTTGACGCAACCTGCTCCTGCTGAGGGCGGGGAGAGAGAGACGCGCGCTGTCATCATCATCATCGTCAGCTCATTGGGGTTTTTGTGGCACCGTGCATGAGATGAGCATATGGTGGTGAAACGTAGCAGCCAAAACTTATTTGTTGTGTTACAGCGTGCCAGCATGACGTCATTATCTGTCAATAGACGCGGTTGTGATCATGTGGGACAACATGTTGTTATTTACAAACAAGTCTCAAAACAGCAAATCAGTTTGGGTCATGTCCTCCTGTGACCCCAGCCTCTGGTTGGTACACATTTTCTTTATTTCTCTGAGCTATTTGGGATCAGTAGGATCTGATAAGTATTAAAAACTAAGCATTGTCTTTGAACAGGAAGTAGGTTTTTTTGGGGGGGTGTCCTCACATGGGGACGATGGGTTTATTTTTAATATTCACAGCTGTTTAAATTATTTCAATACCTGAACATTGTTGTGCAAAAACAAAACAAAACAAAAAGTCCAAGTGTCCTCACACAAGATGACAATTTTGTCCTGATGTCCTCAAACAAGTACTTCCTAATTAACAGCATTTTAGCTTGTTACTGTTGCTAAATTTGATCAAATTTGTACACCGTATCAAACTACGGACATTATTTAGCACAAATAATTAAGTTTGAACCATAAAAATTTGATCAGGTTTTGTAACATGTCCACTTATGTGTTGGGATCAGCTGTAGACTGAGCATAAACGTGTCCACAAACAAGGACAATAGGTCTAAGTTAAGCAGAATTAAGTGTAACATGCAAGAAACCCAAATATGAGGACGCAGGGTCTCAGGAGGATATTCTGTTTTATTGAATCCTCTTCACAATATATCCTCCTGAGACCTGAGCTTTTGATTGGTATGCATTTCTAATTCCTCCTAGCTATTTGGGATTAGTAGTATCTGATAAGTCTAAAAAACTACACATTGTCTTTGAACTGAAACTGGATTTATTGGGTTTATTTTTAATAGCCACAAGTGTGTCATAAAGTATAAAACTGTTTATTTCAATGTGTGAACATTGTTGTGCTAAAACAAAATTACAAACAATGCAACATTTGTTCAATGTTTTGTAACCCTGTGAGTTAGAGGTCACTATTCAAGTCTAAAACTGTTCAGAACTGTTAATTTCAATGCCGGAACTGTGCTGTGCAAACACTAAACTGTGATATGTTCATTTTGTAACTCTGTAACTGTGTGAATTTTCCTCGCTCCGTACTCCAAGCAAGGAATGTCCTTTTTGTCTGTAGGAACAGTCTGTCACACCAACACATTCTCACTCTGACCTCGTCACATATTGACATTTGGTCATGGACTTTCCATGTCCACATACAATGTGCAAGGTACCCTGGGTGTGTTGTTTGTTGACGTTCTGAGACTCTGTGTCAAGTTCTGCCTGTTACATGCATTGTCGTCTTTCAAAATACACTTCTGTCTTCACAGGAAATTTAACATTTACATACAGTCTCTTTCAAAATAAATGCACTACATCTGTAAAATTGACTTTTATTTCCCTTCAACAACAAAAGCACGTGGTTAGGTTTAGGAAACAACAATAAGGTTTGGCTTTAGAATCTTACGAGACGCAAACACCGCTCTCTCGGGTGAAAGTCGATGTTTGTGGGACCCATCCACCACCCCTCCTGCCTGCCCCAGTCGGACTATCGCCGCCTTTACTTTCATCCTTATCCTGCCGCATTTCTCCCTGATACTGTTAAACTACAACAGCAACTAGCCGCGTATCATGCTGAACATCTTTTTTGTTGGTTTCTGATGCCGCAAGTCACTGCCCAATCAAGTCCCAGTGTCCACAGGCAAGATGATGACAAAGTCCAAATGTCCTCAAATACTTCCTGATTAACAGTGTCTCAGCTTGTTCCTGTTGCTTAAATTGGTCAAATGTTATTGCAATATCAAACTACAACCATTATAAAACATACATAAACAATTTTCAACCATCGAACATGATCAGATTTTGAACTTTGTTCACTGTTGTGTCGGGATCTGCTACAGACTGACTTGGCAGATATGGCTGCCATCTTGTCCTGGTATGTGGACGCAGGGTTGCAGGAGGATATTCTGTTTGGTTTGCTAGAGTTTCCATAATTAATATGCACAAACAAGAGTAAACATTTTATTTGCATTTATCAAAACATTTAAACATTGATAAGCTGAGGAAACAAGTGGGAGATTTTTCCGCCTCACACTACAGGAGATAAACATCATGATACACGATTTCATTATTGATTTTGTTTTGTTTTTTATGTTCATGTCATTTTATGCATATTTAATTATTAATAATGAGTCCTGGAAATTTCTGGAGAAAATCTCAGCAGCCTGAATGATGTCCTACTTTCCTCTTGTTCTACTTCCTAAGGTGAGCAGAGGGAAATGAGTGGAGACACTGGAGTGTGAGAATACAAAGGACGCAGTGCTTTCATCAATGATTTCTTTGTAAGACACCAATTTGTCATTCCTCAAAGCATCTCCTCACTGCAGCGCACAATAGAAGTAACAAAACACTTAACAACAGAGAGCAGTGACAGAGATCACACGGTTGTACCAGGGTTTTGCAGAACTAACATACACACAACAGAGAACAACAGAAAGGGAAGTAATTAAAGGCATTATTCTGTTAGAGAGCTTATTCTAGCTGAAGGCACGTTATACACTTACAACAGAGGTTATTACCTGATAGTATTCACCAGAACACCCTCAGGATACTCCACTACACAGTTTAACAAGTGACATTAAAGTTGTTTTTACTTTCTTGTTAAACAAGGCTGAAACTTTTCATCTTCATGTTTTCACTGAACTGGGTGGATTTAGGAAGCTACGCCAGGAGACCTTTCCTGCCTCCGATATCATTCATCAATCAACGGTCATGCTGAGAAAGCTGATAAGATTCAGAGCCGTGTTCACATGACACTGGTTTTCATACCAGTCATACTTCAACAGAGAGGAGAAAATCCCAGCAGTTGTTTATGTAGGTAAGACATACACCCTCCCATTTGTCTTTGTGTGGCATAAAGAAGAAAGAGATATATTTTTAAATTCAATTTTTTCACTCTGTTGTCATATACACACAGGCCCGAAACACACACGCACAAACAGGACCTATACATGCAATAAAAAGAGAGAGGCTGCCCATGGACAGGCACCCCAAGCAATTTGGGGGTTCGGTGCCTTGCTCAGAAGGTGAACTGGCACCTCTCAAGCTACCAGTCCACACTCCATCTTTGGTCAGGACGGGGACGTGAGCTTGCGACCCCCCTAAGCCCCTATGGCTGAGCTACTGCTGCCCCAGAAAACCTTAAGATATGGTAAATGGCAAATGGACTGCAATTACATAGCGCCTTTCTAGTCATCTGACCCATCAAAGTGCTTTTTACACTACGAGTCACATTCACTCATATAACGAGGACCAAGGCTTCCATACAAGGTACCACCTGCCTCTGTTTTTTTAACACACTCACACAACAATGGAACAGCCATCGGGTGCAATTTGGGGTTCAGTATCTTACTCAAGGATACTTCGACATGCAGCTCTACCTCCTGAGCCACAGCCACCCCCGATATGAATGCTGTGGTAAAGTCTGGAGGCAGATAGTGAGGGAAGTTAATGCAGTATTTAATTAACAGTCATGTACTGGACATCAGAATCCAAATTTGTCACATTTTACTTTGGAAATTGCCAGAATTATTCTTCTCACACAGAGAGATTAAAGGTATAGTAAAAAATAACTCTATTAAGCTAAACTATCAGGACATCCTCTAAAGCTTTGGCTTTGGAATAGAGTTGTGAAGATGTCACATCAGACTCCCTAGAAGGATATTTAATTGGGAAACCTCCCACTGTCATCCCTGGGCTAACCAGTTGAAATCATTATTTTATTCAAACAACTTGTCATTTATTTTTCAGAACAGGTTACTTTGTGATATGCAGGAGATTAGGAGTGAAATGTTTTGCATGTTTAGAGAAAATGGTCTGTTGACATATGGTATAAGTAAGTATAATCTAAGTATAATCTTAAGAAAAGACAAAGATCCCTGTCAGTAATGTTGCCATTAGCCATAAAGACTGGAAGGTTGAACGCCACCCCAGAAGAAGACAGAATTTGTTTGTTTTGTCTAATTTAGGTAAGATGACTTCTATCTTCATTGATTTCTTCTGTCTGGATGATCATGAAAAAATTTGAGTTTTACATGTACTTTTGATTGTCACTGCAACGTCACTGTAATGGTGATTTGTAACCCCATGAGGGTTGAGCACATGTAAGTGCATGAGACAGATAGTCTGTAAAAGAAAAATCATGTCCCCCCTTCTCTTCTTATTCTTTCTAATGACTTTTGCCAGAATCTGCTGTGGCACATCAAAAACAACCAATGAGATGCAGAGGAGTCTCCATCACAGCTATCAGTTTGTCAATCATTTATCGTGAAATGCGGTTAAACTAGGCAGCACTGATCAAATATGAATCAAGATTCTGTTACTGCATTGATTATTTCTCACCTCAGATATTTTCAGGAACATATTTTAGTGCACTGTTTAGCTGTAAAATGAGAAAGTGTGGTCTGGACAGTGCGCAGTGCTTTGTTTTGGAATGGCTGTTGTCAACATGGTGGTAACAATATTCTCATTTTACAGGTAAACAGTACACTAAAATATGTTTCTGAAAACGTCTGAGATGGGAAATAGGTAACACATTCACAGACTCTTTTTTCATATTTGAGCAGTGCTGATTACTCAGAGCTGCCTTAGAGATTCTTCAGCTCTGATTGGTTGTTTTCCTTCAGCTGTGGTAGACTCTAGCAAATGCCATTAGAAGCACTATGACAAGGAAGGGAGGGGTATGACTAAATATGACTAAAAGCTATGTTTATATAAGGCAGCGTTAAACTTACACAGGTATAGTGCTGGCTTGCTGGTGTTATAATACTTCAAACCACTCACCACAGGGTGTAGGTGTAGTTATAAATAAGTTATTGCTCTATTTCACATAATCTTTAACCTCTTTAAGTAACTCAGTCCGGAAAGTAGGAGGTGTTATTCCAGGTATTTCCCTCTACAATGACTGGCAGTTTCATCTCTGTCCAATTTGTTACTCTATATGGAGCCTAGAGGGCGAAGCCTGGAGGTATATTAAATGCACAATATTCACTGTAACCCCAGATCTGTGAGTACCGGCTCGTTCCTGTCACCACCACTTCCTGAGCTGTTCACATGGTGGATGCCAGGCAGTAAATTTAAAGTTCACAGTAGGGCAGCCGTACAGAGTAGAGTGCTCCACCTGCGCTCACAGAGCTACAAAATGCTATTTGATTTAATTATCAAGAATGTGGAAGGCTCTGTGTGTGTGTGTGTGTGTGTGTGTGTGTGTGTTTATGCATTCTCTAAACCAACCTGTGTCTTTCTTTTCTGTCACTTGCATGTGACCTTGAGCCAGAGTTGAGTGTGACTCAGAACACGTGGCTGATGAAGCAGCTCTGATGGAGAGATTAAGAGATTTTTTCCAATGGCGGTGTTGGAATTCTGCAGATATGCGGGACAGGTCTTGCAAGAGGTCAATAACATACTATAACCTTTCAGCAACCAGTGAAAGTAGACTTCTTGAGTTTTGTTTTTTAAGGTTACAGTGAATTGGCTGTGTGAGGCCTTTGCTTCACCAGAGTTGCACCACAGATACCCTGATAAGCCCTCTGATTGACAGGTGTATTTGTGTTGCCCTGACAATATCATCCCTGCAGTAACGGCAGGGACACGTCCCACCTGCTGGGTGTGTTCTGTTATGACTGCATGTTTGTTTTGCTGGCCAGCTGTTGTGTTTTTAACATGCCAGAGCTAATGTTTTTAATGCCTTCACACCTGTAGGATAACCTAATTTCATACACACCTGCACCAACATGAACTGGTTGCATTAATGCCTATGTGCACCAGGGGTGTAAATACAGACAGTGCAGGGAGTGTGGTTGCAGTTGGGCCCATGGGACAGGCGGGGGGCCTGTGGAGAGAGCAGGCCCTTGTAACTCACTGAGATTGCCACCTCAGAAATACTGAAGACTCAAAACAGCGTGTACATCCAAAAAATGATGAATACTGGGTGCTGGACAGAAGACCAAATACTAAAATACAAAAACAGGTCCGCACACCAGAAACTGCTCCTTTAGGAATTTGTAATCGTGTCACCACATGTGACATTTCAGGCACCAGCCCTTCATCAGACATGAGTAAGATAAGGAGACACACTGCTATACAACCAATTTACATGTATTTTCCATTGCTGTGGGAGGGTTGTTTACATGCTGCTCATGATTTGTTTATAACATCTCCATGGTATTTCTCATTGAGTATCACTATTTTTTGTAGTATTAAAGACCCTTCTTTATAGAATTTTTTTTCCCCAAAAATTTAAAATATATATGAATTATAAAAAAAATCTTCCTTTCCAATTTCACCTTGAATTTGCATGTCATTATGATGTTTTTACCTGATTTTAGTCTTGTGATATTTGAGGTGATACTCTAGGCACTGCTGGCCTTTTTGTAAATGTATATTTTTTAAAAAATGTATTGTAATCCTGTGGTGTAATTTTGTACTGGTTTTGCAGTGTGTTGTACTCTGTTTCTTTTTAGTGACGTATATATAGAGATTTGTCTTCTTATGTTGTTCATGTCTTATGAAGGGCTGGTGCCTGAAACGTCACATGTGGTGATACAATTAAAATTTCCAAAAGGAGCAGTTTCTGGTGTGCGCATCTCAGAAATTCACCTATGTTCAAAGAAGAACTCATGTTAAATTACTTTTTATTTACTTTAAACTTTAAAACCACAAATATACAAAGAATACTTTCTTATTTTATTTAGAATTTTTGTCATATACAGATTTGCCCTGATGATTGCTGGGTAATATATATGTTGATGTTGTCCAATGTCAAGTTGCAGCTAACTTAGATGCAAAATCTTGCACTAGGGCCCTTCATAATAACATACACTGGGCCCCATCTGAACTATAATACGCCACTGACGTACACTCACATGTGACCATGGACACGTGCAAATGCATGCTCCTTTTTTTATTCCCTAGTCACACATTTAGAATTTAATGAATTTCCATCGTCAAATCTATGAGATGTAATTATGTTAACAGCAGAGGTGGAATGTAGGCTGTCTGGACTAATAGCAGGTTACCTCATTTAGTGGAACAGGCTGGTAGACGGTACACACATGCACCCAGATGTCAACCTTACACAGACTGAGAGAGACAAAGAAACCAATTGAATCAAATGAATATCCTGCAACAGTTTAAAAGTCCAATTATGCAAAAAAGAAAGAAAGTGAGCTCAGTGTTGGTTTTGAAATGACACCATGTGGTTTTATAGAGTGGTTTTCCCATGGTCGCATGGTCGCTGGTGTCAGTGTGCCTTTGTGCCCAGACAAGCCTGTGTGACTAGGTGTGTGTGTGTGTGTGTGTGTGTGTGTGTGTGTGTTGGATTATAATTGGTATAATGAGCGGAACATTTGTGTCCAAACAAGTGTGACAAACACTGAAATCATTTCCTGTTTTAAGGCCAATCACAACAACAGATGCACAAACACGCCACAGTGGGTAAGGTGGTAAATATCAATTGAATGCTGAACATGCAGAACAAAACTTTGGATTTGTTCACCTTTAAACCATGTGGGAAAGGGGCCCAGTGTGTATAAATAATGTATTCATGTACATGTTCAAAAACATTGAAAGCCTGCTTCTTTTTCTTGTGTGCTTGTGACACTCACAGTTTTATGTTGTTACCTCTTTTTATCCATCCTCTCTTCTGTAATGATGTAAGCTGTTTTTGCTTTCTGCTGGATGAATGCAGTTATTGTTGGCATGACCTGGAGCCACAGCGGGGCTACAACATGCAAAACAATTTGGATAAAAATACAGCAAGTATGAATATACAGAGTGATCTCTGAAAATGGTAAGCAATGTGAAACACCGTGCTAGTGGTTTAGCTAAATGCTAACAGCAGAAAGCTAAAATGCTTACACTGACAATGCTAACATGCTGATATTTAGCAGTGTAATCTTTACATTGTGCACCATTTTAATTCAGGATGTAAGCATGCTAAGATTTGCTAATTATAAATACAAAGATCAGATAGGAATGTCAATAGTTAAGCAAGTATTTGCTCACAAACCAAAGTGGGCCTTATAAAAAACTAAGAGCCTGTTGCCACTTGGTATTAACATGCATCTCAGGTGATCAGATCCCAAGTGGACACCTCAAAGTGTGTCCGTTTACACCAGGCATTAGTCACCACAAGTCTCCAGTGACCACTCTCTCTGCCCCACTCTATTTGCAAATGAAAACGTATTGTACATCATTTACATTTGCAAAGGCCAAATACATTTTTTTTAACTGGTGGGAGGTTTGTCTAGCTATCGGCACACTTAAAGTCTGTTTAAATTGGATAAAATCTTATTTCATTGCAAGGCTGTGTGCAGCACATTGATTCGCTCAGGTTCTGTGTCGACACAGAGCCTACGCCATGACCTACGTTGTAGCCTGACATGCACCTCAGAAATGTAACTACACTTCTCAACAATAGACCTCCTGTCTGTTTCTGTGAACTGAAACTATTTCCCTCAGTGGAAAATGAAACTTTTATTTACTTTTATTTCACAGATAAACAATAAATTGTAAAGACAACAAAGCCTCCACAAAATAACATTTTAAGTCTTGTGTGTGATTTATCCTGACTTAGAGTAGACAAAATCTCTGCTAGTCACTAGGTTAATTTATACAATGTAAAATGCCATAGGCTTGTGCTAATAACGTTAGCATGTTGTATTTGTTTGGAAAAGGTGTTTAGTATAAGACAGTTGTTTTGTCAGTGAACCTTGTGAGTTGTAATGGAGCAAATGATGTACCTTTACCTTTGTTAAATGTTGCTGTTGCCCTTGGCTCCATATGAGTAGAGGAAATCTCTGTTAGCTGCTAGGCTAATTTATGCAATGTAAAGTACCATAGGCTTGTGCCAATAACATTAGCATGTTGTATTTGAGGGGAAAATGTGTCCAGCAAAACACAAGTGCATTGTCTGTGAATGCTACGAGTTATAGTGAAGCTGATTTGTGCACTTGTAATTGAAATTGTCTCTATTAAGCCATGTTTAATTTGTGTTTTGGGTGTGTTTCGAATCAGCTAAACTTTACAGCACTTCACAGAAACCCCATTGCCAACTAGTGTTTTGGAGGTGTAACTGCAGAGTGACACAGACACCCCAACGCAAATGTGTAAATGCTCACAATGGCATAGGCCACATGCATAGGCTACAACGAAGGCTCTGCATAGAGCTGATGCACAGATACAAATCCTTTAGCGTTCAAACTGCCTAAAGAATGTGGTCTGTGTGATCGGAACTCAAGACACATTGAGGATGCATTAAGTCCGTTCACACCTGCCCTTAGAGCTGTCCAGTGGATCACCCAGGACACATGTTAATACCAAGGTTAAACAGGGCCTATGAGATCACCTAAGTTCTTATAATTCATCCTGATTGGAACATGAATGTGTGTACCAAATGGCATGAAAATCCATCAAATAGTTGAGGTTTGTGGTTACGTGTCACTTACAAAACAAAAGTGAGTCTAGCAGTGGTGCTGGACGAAAAGTCAGGGGATCCCCAAAAGTCGTGATGATTCATCATCTGGAAATCAAGAATGTCAGCACAAAAAAGCATGGCATCCATACTTCAGTTTGAACCAAAGTTTCGGACTGACCAACTGACAGACTGACATTGCCATCCATACAGCCAACCTGCTACCATGGCTACCAAACACAACAGCCCTATGCCCACAAGTCCCCCCATCCGCACCCAGTCACCTTCATCTGTGCTCTACAGGCCTTGAGGAGTTGGGACCCTTGAGGCCCCTGCAAGACCCCTGGTTCTTAGCTGTGAACCCCTCAATCTGGGCCAAGAATAACACAGCCGTGGAGGTGGGGAATGTGTACAGGAAGCCATTGCTTCACAGCAGCAGGGCAGCAGCGGCAGTGGCTCTGAGCCTGGCTGAGTTGAGCTGCTGAGGACCTGGCTGGACTCGAGCACAGTCACGTTTCAGCTGGGGCCAGGGGGGCTCCTCCAGGAAACACACACACACACACACACACACACACACACACACACACACACACACACACACACACATACACACTGCTTTCCCACGGGACCCTGACTGGGGATTACAGTGTGCCCAAATGCACACGTGCACATTGACCCATTAGCTGTTTGTCTAGACACAAAACAGCATACACAGGCACATTTTTATAGGTTACACTCACAGCGACGTTTGTGTATTTCATCTGATTTTCTCTTCATTTCATTTACATTAGTACACACATAGCTCCCCTGATCTTTGTGTCCAATATTCCCCTGCTCTCTCTGAGCTCTGACACTCCCTGTCATCTCCTTCTCCTTCTCTCTGCCAGGTGTTTTGTCGGCATCCCGTGGCCGCCAACACAACAGGGCCTCTGTTCTCAGCTCCCTGTGGAAGGGGCTGTCACGTGTGTGCTCTCTTTCTGTGTTTCCCCTCTTTCTCCATTTCCCTCTGTTCTTTCCTCTATTAATTTCTCTCCCGGAGCATTCCTCAAGCTTCCCCTTGTTGTTTCTCTCTCTTTTGTCTGTTTATTTTGGCGTCAGTTCTCCTTCGGACCCCCAGGGTGAAGCCAGTTAACTCTCCAGCTCTAAGCTCTAAAGACAACAGCGCAGGGCCTCTTCTTCTCAACACATGCTCTATCTGAGAGCAGGCTAACACAACAACTGGGGGCATACAGTAAAGATGGTGGTCTTGGGATAACTGGAACTCTCCCACATTGGCAAGGTGTGACCTCATTCCTACACTGGACTAAAAAGTGATACCACTTTATGCCCGAAGAGGGCGCCAGATATTACAGGATCTGCAGATGTCAAACAGTCTACAGCAGTAGTCAGTAACCACTGGCCTAAACTATCTAACTGTATGTAAAGTCGTTAAAACTAGCTCCATCTCAACCAACTAACAGTAAAACATTGTGGTGTTGGTACTTTTACTCAAGAAAAGAATCTGAGTACTTCTTCCACAACTGAAACCATATACAGTACTTTCATTCCAGCTTCATTCAAACTATGAAGCAATCAGCGTGAAGGAGATTTGTGCTTTTATTTAAAATGTCTTTGTCTTAGATAAGGGGTAATACTTTATTTGGATAGTCCACCCAGATTGTAAAGATATTTGCAACGTTTCAACAGATTTTAAGTCAAGATTTAACAATGGTACTGTGTTCCTTTGTCTGTAAATGCATATCTATAAAGTATATGTGACAATCCACTGCTGCATAGGTTCAGTGAATAGTTCCTACTCAGCCAAATTATTCTGAGAATATATGGGTATCATGGTGTGATGATACCTAACCAGCTCTCACCTGTTGGCTTCATCACACTGTGACCTCCAGCATGCACTGGGGCGGGTTGCAGCAGAGTGTGAAGCGGTCAGGATGAGAGTCAGCACCTCCAAATCTGAGGCCATGGTTCTGTGCCAAAAAGTATCTTGGCGTCATGTTCACGAATGAGGGTAGAATGGAAGATGAGATGGATCGGTGGTTTGGTGCAGTGTCTGCAGTGAAGTGGGCGCTATGCCAGACCATCATGGTGAAGAGGGAGCTGAGCCACAAAGCGAAGCTTTCGATTTACTGGTCCATCTACGTCCCAGCCCTCACCTATGGTCATGAGCTGTAGTGACCGAAAGAAAAGGGTCGCAGATACATACATTCATTCATTCATCTTCTAACCGCTTCATCCTCTTGAGGGTCACGGGGGGGCTGACATCGGGCGAAAGGCAGGGTACACCCTGGACAGGTCACCAGACTATCGCAGGGCTGACACATAGAGACAGACAACCATTCATGCCTACGGACAATTTAGCATGTCTTTGGACTGTGGGAGGAAGCTGGAGTACCCGGAGAGAACACACGCTGACACGGGGAGAACATGCAAACTCCGCACAGAAGGGCTCCCACGCCCAGGATTGAACCGACAACCCTCTTGCTGTGAGGCGACAGTGCTAACCACCACACCACCGTGCCGCCCCTTCGCAGATACAAGAGGCTGAAAAGAGTTTTCACTGTTGGGTGGCTGGGCTCAGCCTTAGATATAGGGTAAGGAGTTCGGAGTGGAGCCGTTGCTCCTTTGTGTCGAAAGAGGTCCGTTGAGGTGTTTCTGGCATCTGATCAGGATGCCTGGGCATCTGAGGTGTTTTTGGCACGTCCCACTGGTTGGAGGCCCGGGGTAGACCCAGAACACGCTGGAGGGATTACATATCTCAACTGGACTGGGAACGCCTTGGGGTCCCCCAGGAGGAGCTAGAAGGTGTTGCTGGGGAGAGGGACGTCTGGGGTCCTTTGCTTGGCCTGCTGCCCCCCCCGGACCTGGCCCTGGATAAATGGATGAAAATGGATGAATGGATATACAGTATGTAGGTATGTTTGTGATAATTCATGATAAGCAGTTAAAAAGTTACAAATACTCTACAAACTAGAGCACTCGGAGAGCGCAGACCTCCGCCAAGCAGCTCGGATTTCCCGCCATTTTATTATTTTATCCACTTCACTTCATCCGATCACCACCAAAATTTTAGCATCTGTTCCTTGTCCGATTATCAACCCTTCCTGAAAATTTCTTCAAAATCCATTCAGAACTTTTCGAGTTATTTTGCAGACAAACAGACCAACACAACCGGCAAAAACATTACCTCATTGGCGGAGGAAACTATCTGTAGGTGGACTATCCAAATATACATAAAATCAAGCATTTGCTCTCTCACAATGTAAAGATCTAACCCAGGAGATTTACATAGGCATTTTGGAGCTCTAACTTTTAATTACTGTCAAACTCTCATACATTGCCTTTGAAACTGAAAGCTGTATCCTCTCCACTTTACTTTTTGACTTACAGTTTTCCCTCAGTTTAATCCATCTATACATATCTTACACCAGCATGTTCTGCAGCTCACAGTTGACTGAAGCATCATCTTTTAGCTACAGTGAACACACTCCTATTTTTGTCAGAAATCGTCCTTTTCCAATTTGTCATACTGAAATGTATGCTTTTAGAATTTGTATTCTATTGCAAGTCTCAATCTTTCCATTGTCTCACTGGAGACAGTGAAACAGTAAAAACCCCAAATAAGAGAGAATGTTTTTTCCTCTAAATGAGAAATGTTATAATGTTGTGTGATAATAACTGTCATTGCAAAATGTATTTCTTCACTGCTGACAGAATACACCACATCCTCCAATTCATTTCCACACAATGAAAGAAAAAACACTCAAGTGGTTGCCTAGTAACTATACAATAAGCAATATTATTTTCAGGTGCATTGGGCGTGTAAATCAATTTCTGCTGTGAAAGCAATAAAGGAGAAAGAACACTTGACCTAATACAACAAGCAGCTGGATGAGTATTCCTCACATTGCGTGTTTTTGTGTCTGGGTACAGACGTGTGTTTGCTTGTGTGCTTGGTGAAAGGTACATTCCCTCCTTCAAGGGAACCTGAAGAGGTAAACATCATTAAACTTCAAGTGAGGAAGTTTGATTGTCAAGTATAAAGCCAGCTACAAAGCCTCTCTCACCCACCTGTTTACAGCCTTAATTAACAGGCAAACTTCAAGTCAGATGGAGGCTATGTCATCAGTCGTGTCAGGCTGGGGGTCAGTCTCACGCTGGAAGTATTTAAGAGACCCTGAGGTCATAAGACATAACCTCCCAGAGAACTAACCAATGCTGAGTGTTGGCGTCATCGTCTCAGAGGTTATTATTCTTTTAAACAGAAAAATACAGGAGGTATAAAACAAAGAAACTCAGCATACAACTTTAATTTAACTTAATTTAATTAGAAATCTTTATAAAGGTCAAATTGCTCATTTTAATTGCGTGTGCAGGTGTGCTCTTCACGCCACAGTAACAAGGAACAATGTCTGAAACAATGAACAATAGAATAGAAAAGTGAGTGGTTGAGAAAAACAAGCCTAAATCTGCAAAACAAAACCACGACACAACAAAAGGCTATTTCAATTCATAAAACCTTCAGTATGATCCAGCATGTTCTGTGTAATTTGAACCACATTTTAAAAAAAGGATTAAAAAGAACATGAAGTGAAATGGAAATGTCTTGTAAACATAACTATATTAAAATAATGGCAACAGAAATGAACAAACCTGAGTCATGCATTGCATTTGCTAATCCTTAGAATTGTTTATTTCAAGAAACATGAAACACAGATGGGTGAGGTCTTGGAGTTCCAGTATAAGACAAGATGTACAAATCGAGAACATTGTGGCTTTTAGCAGGGATTTCAAATACTTTTCTCGTGATTCTATTATCATTTTGTTGTTTCAAGTGTTGTTGGTTTTGATAAACAGTCTCCCACCAAGGACAAATATGTTCTAAAACAAATATTACTTGTATTTTTGATATTTGGATACTGGACGACGAATCCGAGGAGATAATAGTTAACCTTTATGCTTAATTTGTACCTTCACCTTCAACCTTAACCTCTGGAAAGAGAAACCAGATGAAGCCGAGCAGTAAAAATCACTGCTCACAGCCATTGCCTCTTTTTCCAGCTAACGGTACACCTAAAAAATGACCTGTTATTATGTCCAGCTGGTGCTGTGCTACTTTTGTTCGGGGTAAAGGCCACAGGTATTCACAGGTACAGGACTGTTACGTGGCATTCCTCAGCAATGAATGTTGTCCTATTTCCTCAGTTCTGACCTGGTTTCCTTGTAAACTTCTCAAATTCTGTTTATTTCAAGATGACCAAGTATCAGTTCATCAATCAATCACACAATTCTCATCTTCGCATTTTTCCGTGAAAGGCTGATTTAGAATAACTCAAGAAAACACTTGTCCACAAACTCACAATGGGGACAAGCCATGATTGACAGATTGAGAACATGACATTTGTATTTTCCATAACTAGAGTGAGTCAGCCACCTCCATTTATGATGTCTGCACAGACAGTACAGATGATAAATGGAGACCTGAGAAATCTACCGAAGGTAATAAGGGGTGTACAGCTGTTTGAAGGAAAGGAATGTTTCTGACTGGAGATAATTAAAGTAGATTGTCCACTTATTCACACGTAGTTTGACCTATCTAATTTGAAGGATAAGGTTGTTTGTTGGTTCTTCTATACTTGTTTTACTGTCAGCAAATCTCATGAAATCAACAATGTATTTGTCGGTCTGTTATTGCTCTCTGACCACCCTGCCATCTCAACACATTGTAACTCCCAACTTGTCAAACTGAGTCAGAGTTAGTTCAGGCAGGACACGATGTCAAGCTCAGCTCACATCCCAGCTACATCCACTGATCTCAAACAGGTCTTTGCTGCTGCTCTACCTACCTGGCTTTCTATGTAGGCGCATGGAAGGGCAGGGCGGTTTGCTCTCTCTGCCCTAAAGCTTTCCATGTAGGCATGTGGAAAGGCAGAGAGGCCCCAGAACAGAGCCATACCAACAAATATAATACTGCAAATGGAAATAAAGTTTTCTTTGACTCAAGTGCTCCTGACTGAAATACAGTTTTGGACAGTTAGTTTCTGCTCTTTACACACATAGTGTCTTCTCTGAATAAACGTCCTTGTTCACAGGAAATGTACAGTTTCCTCTCATTACACACATACAGTCTCTTCAAAATAAACTGTCAGTACAGGTTTACTATTTTAGGTTTAGGCAACAAAAGTGTTTGGTTAGGTTTAGAAAAAAGATCATGGTTTGGGTTAAAATAAGTAAGTTTGTTACTAATGTAATGTAACATGACACATGTCACATGACATAGCCTACATCACAAACATGACATGCCATATGTGATACATAGTAGTTGAAATAACTAAATGTTGACTTTTGGTTTCACATGGAACACAGACACCAGTCTCCTGGGTTAAAGTCCTGTGTTTGACCCCGCTGTCCACCCGACCACCTCACTTCCTGGATTTTCTCGTTCTTTATTCTACATCAGTTGCTCTGAGTGTCTAAAAATGATGAGGACCGGTGTGTCGCATACTGTCAAGAAGGGTGCCTCGGAGCATTGGTATCAGACAAGGAGGACCACTGACCAAGCGTCTGTATTTGATGAGCTGGTAGTGAGAACGGGCTTTCAGACACAAACCAATCTGTTTCTACTGAAAACTTATTCTTTAAAAACTGGTCACAGGTATTAAATTTCACCTCTAATAAAGGCTAAATAATCTTCCACAATAGCTGGGCACTGTAGCTTCTAGCAAACTTTACTCAAACATGAGTAAATAGTGAATTTGTTGGGGACTATTTTAATACGTGGATTAATACACAGTCACAAAGTGAATATTTGTGTCAGCAGAAAGGTGCATGTGCCACTGATTGAAAATAATCCACAGTGCCCACATTTATTGTGTTGAACAAACATGCCAGTGCTAAGTTGTGGGTCACTGATGTGTTTTGTATAATTTTTGGACAACAATGGTTTGAGACAGTGGAATAAGCCGTATGAGGCTTTGGCTACACAGGAAATACTTGTTAGTAAGATGAGTTCATTGCTGGCTTTAGTTTTTTCATGGGATTTGTTGTTATTAAGATAAATATAGAATATTTTGCCAGCCTTATCCTTGAACAATTGCTGTGCACTCATGTGTTGTTCATATTGTTTAGGGCAATCAAGCTAATATTTGGAAACAAGAAAAACTGTCTGGAATCTGGAATCCAGAGAACCAAGACTCCAAATTTAAATGGAAAACATCACTGCTTGCCATGTTGCATTTGCACACATTGTTCCTTTTAGCAGTAATTCCCAGATGAGCTTCATTTTGTTGTAGTTTAAAATAAAAACGTGCCCTCATCCGAAGAAAATTTTCCCTGCTCTCCCAGCAACCTTTACCTTTTTTACCCAGTTGTTCTGTAACATGGCTTTCAACAGTCGACAAGCATCCAGGCCTTATACTAATGACACTGTCCTGAGGATAAATATCTAAAAGACTGTCGCAGATATCCCCTTTAATAAACTCTCTCTCTCTTGTCGCTCGTTCTCGTGAGTCCACCTTCATCCCAGCTGCCCTCCCTTCACTTTACAGGTTGGGACGCGCACAGCTGCCTCACCCCACCTCAGCTTCTCATCGTCTTCCAGTGACATCATTGAATTACTCACAGTAACACATCTTTCATCATCATTTCAGTAATGATTATCATTATCATACCACCATTAAGGTCTGTCGGACTGCATCATATTTGGCTGACTTCCTGCCCGGTCAAGAGAAAAAAAAATCTTCCGTGGGGATGGCAGGAGGATAGCCTGACTTTGGATGTTGATGAGGCATGTGGAGGAAGATCGAAGGGTGGTGGGGTTGGGGGAGCATATTTTGGAGGCCAGTGGAAAAATTTTGTAGCCAACCGCTGCTGTTCCTCGACCCTAATCATGTAAGGAAAGCCTGTGACAGAATCTGCCACCTGCAGACTGTGAGCAGTTAGTGTACTTGCTCTTACCTTATCATTACTGCAAATTACTATCCATTTTAACATCATCTTATCAGCATTATCTGCTGTCACCATTTTCACAAGAGATATATCACTGCAGCTTATCACCAGCTGCTGCTTTAATTCGCCTCTCCACCACACCACTTATTTGTTTTGGTTTTGAAGTGGTTTGAGGCAATTACATACCAAGTCTTTTACATTATCTCACGTGTTACAGGCTCAGCCTTTGTTCAAGCAGATAATGAGTGTTGTTTTCACAACGGGCTAAAATGACCACTCACAACGATGGGAATGGTCACACAGCTGCAGCACTCTTATCTAGCATCAGCAATGGCAGCCCGGAATGTGTTGCAGCAGTTACAATCCTATTACATTGTTTTCATAACCCTGCTATACATTAGCAAGAGGGCAGGGCTGCTTTCTGTTAGCTACAGAAGAATTCATTGTTTTTCTGTAGATGCTAAAGAATGGTGTTAATCTATTCGTATGACTAACCATCTGTTTGGTATAAAACTAGCGACACGTGTTAATCTGTAAAACTCTGTAAACGTGTTTTTTGAATTGGGTTTGAAATTGCTTCCCATGGTGAAAATGTAGTCAACTGAAAGACATCTAGGATAACAGCCAGCTGCATACATGAATGGCATATGTTACATTTCAATCTGATCGCCGCCAACACACAGCTGAGGTGCTCCACTGGCTGTTTCCATGAACTGGCCTGCGATCTCGGCTGAGGTCTTATGTCAACAAGACTTTGGAGGTTTTAAACACTGTAAAACCTCACACCTCTTAGAGAAAAACCCTGGCCTTGGAAATGACTCCTGCTCTGTGTGGTTTTGCCTTGTTCTGTCTCATCCTGTTAATCTCAGTTTTAGTCTTTATTCCCCTATAACATCTTTGATTGTTTTCATAAAAACTATACATGCCCGTGCATTAGCCAGAAGTTCAATAAAGCTGTAGTGGGAATCTATTATGAAAAGAAAAAAATTAAATAACCTATTCCTCATTTGCTAAAACTGTCACTGGATTCAAACAGCATGTAATGATGCCGATAATCTGAGGAAAAAAAATCATATACCTTTGCCTACTCTATTGCATATAGTGCTTCTAATGGCCTTACTGCATGTAAATGAAAACAACCAATCAGAGCCAAAGAGTCTCCAAGGCAGCTGTCAGGCGTGTCAGTCACTGCTTGTAAACTGCTGTCAAACTGTCAAACTAGGCAACACTGATGAAATATGTGATTGCATTGCCCGTTTCTCACCTCAGATGTTTTCAGAAACATATTTTAGTGTACCGTTTAGCTGTAAAATGAGAACGTTGGTCTGACTGGTGGGTGGTGCTTGGTACGGCTGACTGAAAATTTCTCATTTTACAGCTAAACAGTGCACTAAAATATGCTTCTGAAAACATCTGAGGTGAGAAATAGGTAATGCATGACAGAATCTTGATTCATATTTGATGCCGTTCACAAGAAGTGAACATAGCCCAACACAGCTGTCAGTGTTGGCTCATTTGCGTGATAATCAATCGTTTTATCCTGTGTAGTGTGTTGCTCTTGTTTGCCCTGTTAAATTTAATGCATTATGCTATAATTTCAGACTCAACACTTCCTGTATCTGTTTGAAATTAAAAGCCCTTTATTGTTTCAGTGTAGAGAGTGTTTTCATTTTCTATAAAAGGCCGTAATTGTGAAACATTTGCAGGGAGAATTCAGGGACTTGCTACAAAAACAGTTTGGCTGGGACTTAAACACCCATAGTGACTGAAATAATGACAGTGATAGTAACAGTAAAAATAGGAGAATAATCTGATGACATCACACATGTTGTGAAAGACAACCAGAGATGATTGGTTGTGGACCAAAATGTAGTCTGTTATGTCTGTTGGCCAAGTCATGACAAGATTGTAAGACTTATCTGACATAGTGACTGTCAGAACTGATGATCATGTTGTGTAGTCCGAACCCAGCAGAGTCCCCTTGGCTCTGATTGGTTGTTGTCGGTGCGCCGACATGGGGTTTTTTTTAAGGACAGTCTTCTCATGAATATAGTGGCAGCTTCAGCAAATACAACAAAAAGTTATTTTCATTAAAGTTACCAACTGTAGCTTTAAGATAAATCCTCCTAACACCAAATCCAGGTGTATATATTAGGTCATTATATTTCCTTTCCTTTTTGTAGCAACTCCAGCTTTTTATCTCCTCATCTCCTCTCCCCTTCCTTTGCTCCATCCCTCCTCTCTTGTTGGCTCCTGACCCCTGCTGTGTGTATGAGACTTGACTGATCCCGGTCAGGAATTTGCCCTATATCACCAGAGTTGGGGCCCTCAGCTGTAAATAACATGACCAGTATGTGGGAACGGCCGTAATGAAGATGGACGGGCTGCAGAGAGAGCTGACAGAGCTGAGTGCATTCTTCAGGCTAGTCCTCCGATTATGGTCATCTCTCTCAAACACACACACACACACACACACACACACACACACACACTACACATTGCTATACTATGTCAAACCATAACCTAACCCTAACCTAATATAACCCTATTTCTACCATATCATGGGCCTTAAATTGAGTCACACTCCAGTCTTGCCTTTAACTTTTCCTCTTACATGCATACAACACACCTCTGTGCTGTGTGTGTGCTCATCATGAACACATGCAGGCTTAAGACATGGAGAAAGAGGCTGAGAGTAGTGATACTTTCTTTTGCACTTGGTTGTTTCTCTCTCAATGAACTAATCTTGTTGGGAAATCAAAAGATGACTGCTGTTGTGCACTGATGTTCATCGCCTGCTACATGGCTCTATAGTATCTGAGCCCACATGTGGAGTCTTTATTTTATTTGGAGAGCCAAAATAGAGTGAAGTATGCTAATCAAGTCAAACACACTGATGCAGTGCAGCGGCAGAGACTTTAAAACTACGCAGAGCACATTCAAACCACCAGCCTTCAACTAGGACCAGATGCGGGAGACCATGTTATAGAAAGGCTTACACACACTTCCTGCACGAGACCACACACCTCCACAGTCACATCTCGGCTCTTTTCACTTCCAAGTAACATTACAGGAAGTCTCGGGAAATTGATGGCCAAGTTTACTCTGTCTTAAGGATCCATTATGGCAGTGTTTTTCACAGCTTTGGAAAGGCAAGAATTCAAAGAACCACAAATATGATGAACTGGCAGCTCAGCGGCCTCGCAGGCTCTCTCAAGAGTTCACTGAGTCTATCACCGACTCAACCAGACACTCGAAGCAACAAATATTGACTCTTCCAGATCCTGTGTCTTTCCTTGGTGTTGGGCTGGCAGAGCAAACAGCTGGACTGCTACAGCACCGCCTTTCATCCTGACAAACCTCCCTCCCACCCCCGGGCCTCTGTCTGCTGCTCGTACACCCTACAGTACTGCTTTCTCCATGTGGGGGGCCCTCGACACTTCAAAGCGCCCCGTGTGGGAGCTCCAGTGGGGTGACAAGCAGCCACAGCCCAGCTGAGCAGGATCACACTTGTCAGTGCCAAGCAAACACATGTTGACTGTTGAGTGACTGAGTGACTTAGTGAGTGACTGAGTGAGTTGTGTATAGGCATCATCTCCTCTCTTATAATATATGTAATATCTCCAAACTTTCATTTTAATATCAATAACTGTGGCCAAGAAAACCAGTTTATTCAACTGGAAAGTGAGAACAACATGATTAATCATCCACTGACTAAATCTGTTTACTGGCCACTCGAACCCTTGAGAAGCAGCAACCCTACAAAACAATCTGATTTCATTTCATAACACCTTGTCTCCATTACCGTGGTTTATCCATAACTGATTCCTCCTCACTCCACCTCATTCACTCAGATCCTCTCAACCCCAAAATGACAACTCATAATACACCCCAATATGCTTGTTCAACACTGTCCACCATGACTGGAATGCCCCCCTTTGTCTCGTAAATACTTCTAAATGCTAAAAAAAAATCATTACTGGATTTAAATACTCCTTTGTGTTGTTTATGTACATTTACTATCGCCAAAAGAAAATGCTGTAATGCATTCCTGTAGTGTAACATCACTTCCCCAGTCTGAGGTTTCTCCCTGAGCAAGTGCACATTTAAAAATCCTCACTTGACTGATTAATCAGGTTTTGGCAGCGGAAGGAATTTGACAGATTTTGGCACTGGAAGTTTTATTTTAATATCTGAATGAAATACAGAGAAATGTTCAAATGATTTAGTTCCTTTCTGACAATAGCACTGCTAAGTAGTCGTAAAGGAATAGCTCTACATTGTGGGGAAACACACTTTCTTGCTAAGAAAAGATCCACACCGGCTTTATCCTGTCTGTTGAATATGAATCTACAGCCAGGAGACAGTTAGCTTAGCATGAAAACTAGAAGCAGGACAAGAAATATTCCGGCACATAACATGACAACTTCTACTTTTTACCCTCCTGTTTTTGTGTGAATTAAACAAACCAGATATGTATTAGTTAGCTTCAGAGCTTTAGAGGTGCTGTTAGGCCAAGTTTTTTTTTATCTTTGGATTGAGCTGCGCTATGCATTTTCCCCAGCTAAGCCTCCTTCTGAAGCCATTTATGTACCTTGCTTGGGTGATACATAACTGGTAGCCAAGACATGTATAGCCACAAACACATTCCATTTGTAGTGTACATGACACGCCCCTACAAACCAAGCCCACCACTAGTATAAACCAAACCCACCAACACAACAGCTATTTTAACCCTGCTACAACGTGAAACTGCAGTGAACGAATAGAAGGCCAAACGAAGCAATAATCCTCTTTATAATTCATGATACATGAAGGCATGATTACCTTTAGAAGTAAGGAGATGTAACCCTTCCCATTACACTTATCCTAACCTTGACCACTTCTCTTTTACTTACTTCACTTCATAGCTACCTAATTGCTAACTTAGCAATTTTGTTTGGACTTCCACTTCCTAGCCATGGAGTAAATGGGGCTGATCGTGGACTGATGTATAGATATGGCGGGCAAGTCATGTAGCTGGAGGGCAGGTCACGAAGCTGCTCCAGATGCAGTTATATCTACTCACAGCAGCTTACTGTTTCGTATGTGAATCCAAAAATCAGTGGAGTTAATAACAATGTACTGTGCTAGTATGTGAAGCATGCTGCAGTGGTAGTAATGTATGTCACACGAGATATTATGATAGTAAGAACCTACTTAGTTTAAGCCAAACCATGATGTGTTTTTCTAAACCTAACAAGGGACCTTTGCTCCCTAAACCTAGAACTTCACCTAAAAGCAAAATGCTTTAATTGTGTAGTAAGTTTATTTTGATAAACACTGTATGCATGTAACGAGACGAAACTATACATTTCTTATGAAACTGAAATATACCTAGAAAAGACAATGCATGTAAAAATTGTCAGTTGAGACGCTGTCTTTGAACGTCCAAATTCGACACAGGACGACGTTTAGGTCGGCTGACAAAGCAAGGGTATTGAAGAGTTGAGATCGGAAGGTGTCGGCTAAGATAACTAATCGACTCGTGGCTGTCATATTGACAGTGGTCTCCATTTTCTCACCAAACTCTTGTCAAGAAAGTGAAAATGTGTAATTCAAAATGTCAAACCATGTCAACAACTATTATTGAAAAGCAATAGTATGTAAACACAGTAATTAGCAGAACATGCTCTGTCATTTTCCATGAAAAACAATACTTTTAAACATGACTGGTAACAATCAGAGTGAAGAAAGCTGCGTGAAAACCAACAGGGCATTTGAGTAAACGTGGCTGTAGATGAATGCATTTGTCATTCGGAACAATGCGATCGCTGCGACCTAGACGGACAAAATTAGACAAATGAGCTCAAAGTGTTATGTGTACGAACGAGGGAGGGAGAGAAAAACAGAAATGGGTGGTAGTATCATGATGCGGCAAACACAGCTGGCCAGCTGATGCTTTCAACCCAAACTGACCCTCAGAAAAACCACAGTGGTAGTGACCACGCAGCCTTGTATCGCTTATGTGTGAGTGAGTGTGCATGCGAGCATATGTGGGTGACCATTTGTATATGTTAGCAGTTCAGAGCGTGAAAATTGACTCATCATCTCTTTAGATCTTTCCTTGTCACAACGTATGCTCTGCTCTGCTTTTCTAGACCACCCGCCCCCCCTCCCCTTCCCCTTTTCGGTTTGTGTAAAACTCTTGGGTGGTCCATTGATACGCAGCTTTAATAGGCCTCAGAGCATATGCGTGTCTTACAGCAATAGTGGCTTGACCCTAAACAAATGTGTCACAGACAGTCGCGGGGAACAACAAGATCTGTTTGTGTTGACAGAGGGACATGACTTCAGTTTCCCATCGAGAGGATAAGAAAGGCATTTTCGTGATTTGTTTTATTGAATATGTTTTGTTTTTGTTTTACTTTAGCACATAGTGACGATTTCTCTAAAGAATCCAGCCCTTGACATATTTTTTCACCCATCACTTCCTCTCTCTCCCCCTCGTTTTTGTTGTCTCTGTCTCCACACAGACACACACACACACACACACACATACACTGACATTACAGATCTGCCCCGCCTCTGTGACTCCCCGTGAAAACCAGCTGCAGCTGAACAAGAAGCGAGCGTGAGATAACAGCAGGAAGGACTGGAGGGATGGATGAAAGCTGGAAGGAATGCTGAGAGGCAGGTAGGTTAAGAGGACATTCCAAGTATCTTAGCATCTGTTGTCCAAACCTCTAATGATCACAGTGCAGCGGCTGCAGACCTGAGCAGGCAGCGGGCTGGCTGCTAGCTGGACGTCCTGTTTCCCCATTTGTCCCAGGTACACCTGCTTTACTAGAGTTTCACACTCATAAAAAGCTTTTTGTGGCTTTTCCAACCCCACACACCAACAACACAAGGACACACTGTTGTACCTCCACTTGTATGTGCACAAACTCCTGCACGTGGACAAGCTAATGTACAAACATGCACCAGTGTATGTGCAGATGCCTGGAGCCGTGTTATTGTGCTCAGGCAAAGTAAGTTGAAGCAGGACTCTCATGCTATTTGGCTCAGTGGGGTTTTAATGATACTAAAAATGAGAATGCGGTTCAAACTGTTTCAAGGAAATCATATTATGTTAAATCCTTTGGCTTTGATGGTCAGATTCCCCGCCGCTATCTTCACCTGTTCTGCAGACGGCGAGCTAACATTTATGAGTAAACATTTATTCTTAGCTGACAGAGATGGAGACGTGTTTGTAATGGGAAACGTCCAGTGTCCAGATGGAGGAAATTGGTCGGTCTTGTCTGAACTTATTATGAGGGTGATGTGTTTAGACTGAAAATTTACTTTGATTGAGTATTTTCAGATGACAAACCTCAGCAAGTTTTACCTTTGGAAACCTATTTTTACAACTTCTTTGTTGTTTTGTTTTATTTAACTGCCACTCATGCATCTTATGTATGCAAGGTTTGTGGATTGTGTTGAGTCGTATAAATGTTTGTGTTAGTTTATCTGTAAATCTGTATTAAAGTGAAGAGATTCTCTTTGTGTAGGCTGCATGACTATATGCTCCAATGTCTCCATTTAGATCCACAATGCTGGAAAGTTACTGAGTACACCCACTCAAGTACTGTACTTAAGTACAATACAGAGATACTTGTTCACTTGAGTATTTCCAGTTTATGCACCTTACTACTCAATCAGACTTCAGAGAGAAATATCATACTTTTTAGCAACTACAGTTAGTTAAAAGATGAAATTACAATTGTTTTGATTTCCATACAAAATATAAACACCAACTAATATATGATGCATTTTTAATGTGTATTTTTTATTTGTTTTAGGAATTTGTATTATTATTATCTCCCCTGGGCGGCATGGTGGTATGGTGGTTAGCACTGTCGCCTCACAGCAAGAGGGTTGCCGGTTCGATCCCGGATGTGGGAACCTTTCTGTGTGGAGTTTGCATGTTCTCCCCGTGTCAGCGTGGGTTCTCTCCGGGCACTCCGGCTTCCTCCCACAGTCCAAAGACATGCAGATTGGGGATTAGGTTAATTGATAACTTTAAATTGTCCGTAGGTGTGAATGTCAGCGTGAATGGTTGTCTGTCTCTATGTGTCAGCCCTGCGATAGTCTGGCAACCTGTCCAGGGTGTACCCCGCCTCTCGCCCAGTGTCAGCTGGGATAGGCTCCAGCCCCCCCGCGACCCTCAAGAGGATGAAGCGGTTAGAAGATGAATGATCTCTGCTTTTTTTAAGAATAATGCTAATAATACCTTTTTATTTTGTTTGTTTTATCATGTCCTACTTGTTTTTATATATGTAATACTTTATTATCTCATACAATATTATATGTTTGTCATATTTGATGTATCTTAAGCACACTGAGTTTCCGCTTGTTGTATCAAATGTGCTATATAAATAAAGTTGACTTGACTTGACTTAAAGGTTAAAGGTTAACATCAAGAAAGACCCTGAGACAAATAAGACAAAATAAATAAATAACTTGCTCAAAAGCAATTTGTTTGAAGTGTTACCAAAAGCACTTTTACTTTTGATGCTTCCACGTGTATTTAGCTGTCAGTACTTTGTACATACACTCAGGAACTTGAGTGAATAATTTTTACATATAACTGAACTTTACATTTTTGTATTGCTACTTTAACTGAAAGGGACTCCATGTGAAATTCATTAACAACAGTAACAGTACTGACAAGGCTAACAATGTTAGTTAACCAGAGGGAACCGGAGGGTGGGCGCTACACTTCCACAATAACAGCATCCCAATATCAGCAGTAACCACTGTATGAGTGTAATGTAAAGCAGCAGTGATGAGCTAGCCAGTGGGATACAAACATGCACAGCTGGACCGGCTTACCACAACAAACCACAGAGAAATTTGGATTACAACACACACAGAGGTTACATGACTTCATTCTCTGCTCAGGACACCATTAGTGGTTTGCTGCTGTATTAATGCTCTGAATGTCGCACGCAGAACCTTTCAGTAAAATATCTGAGTACTTCCTCCACTGCTGAAGATCCCAAGATTTGCATGGGTGCATTAAATTAAACACTGAAACCTATAATCAAATGTAAGCTCAGGGGATTCAGCAGGGTGCAGGTCAGATGGACTGAAGTAAAGAACTGAGAAACAACTGCAACACAACTGTGTGTGTTGTTCTTGTTAACAGTTTGGACACCACTACAATGCACCAAAGTTGCACTTGGGTCCTTCACAGTAACACACACACAGTAACACACTCCAATGCTAAACATCCACTTGACTTCCTGACAGTGGGGCTTGACTCACTTTTCCCTAACTGGAAACATTTATCTCACTATTATTATTATTGTTATTGTTGGTGTTATGCTACTAAGCGTTCTTACACAAAGCAATAATTTGCAGTTGAATGGAGCAAGTTCAGCCATGTTCTCTGGAGGTTGTCACAAGGCATTTGGAAAATGTAGGAAATCAGCACTTAAAGTACATGAGTTACATAGAGGTGAAGTTCGCAGCACTAAAAGTTGACTTACAACATTTCATTGCAAATAACATCATGGGTTTAGGATATTTAATGGAAATAGTGTATGAGGGTTATCTCCGATCCTTGTGGATGCAGAATACTCCGTAAGTAAATCTTGACTTTTTAAATGTTAACATAAATTTAAGTCTTTTAAAATCCAACAGTAAATTTCAATCCATATGGGTATATATGTAGTTTGGAAATGGCCAAGTTACGGCTCTACTGGACTGGAGATGACAAGTTTATGGCACACTTAAGTGCAAACATTTTAAGAGGTGCGGAGGAAGGAGATATCGGAGTTGTTATATAGGTTGTGCTTGACAGATTGTTTCTAAATTCAGACGCTATTTCCTATGGTGCTGCTGCCCAGCCCTCCCTTCTTCCAGGAGTCAACGAGAAGGGGAAAAGGAGGATTAGGCTTCATTTTTCAGCCTTTTTCTTTTTAAACTCAGTGGCATAAATCATATAAATATATTTATCCTCCACTGTTGTTGTTGTTCAGCACTTGTGCATGTGCCTGTGGCTCTGCGGTATTTGTCCCTCCTCCACTGTGATTGGTTGGCCAAAGTGACAGCGGCGACTGGGGCCTTTTTAATCCAAAAGCTGAACATTTTTCAACTTGTGGGACTCAAAAAATACGTCCAACTGGCAGCGCAACAAGGCACTGGGTGTGAGCTGAGTGCTGCTGGAAAATTCAAAGCCTCTAGAATTGGATTTTTTGTTGTTTCTTGATGTTTTGCAGCTGATTTCCTCTTAAAATGCATAAATCATATTAATAATGTATATAACTTCAATCAGCATATCAGCAAATCAGCATTTTGTGTTTCTTAACTGATCATAATTTGAAATAAATGTGTGTTTTACTCCAATATTACTAATGTTAACAAACATCTTTCAGCTTTAGAAAACATTAACAACTTTTTTGTCAGTTCAGGGATTATCCCTTTAAGGAATAAAGATGCAGTGTGTTATTTTATGTGATAACATGTTATTTTTCTCTACACAACACTGTCTACATTTCAGTTATTCCTGGCACCAATAGACAGGTATACAGAAAAATATATCAGTGCTTCCCCTTGCTTATTTAGGGGTCATGACACAGATAAGGGATTTTATTTTAGTGTTTATTGACCAGTGGATTAATTCAATATTTATGCTGAATTTGAACAGATAGAATCAGATTAGGGTCCAGTTTAGAGTGTCCAATCACCTGCATATTGTCAGACTGTGGGAGTAAACCAGAGCACCTGGAGAATACCCACACTGACACAGGAAGAGCATTCAAACTCCACACAGAAAGGACCAGAGGTCAGGAGCTCTCTGTGAGGCCACAGTGCTAACCACTGACCCACTGTGCCGCCACTGTTGTGCTGTAAACCTTCATAGAGTAATTTATACCTCTTCATCGTTGACACTGATGCAGCTGCAGAATGTCCTTCTGGTCCAGGCCCAGGGGTGCTTGAAGCAATTCTTCTTCCTCTTGTTTTTTTTTCCCTCTTGGGCTCTGTGTTGACTTAAAATCAAAAGGACGTTAAATGCCTCAGTTGTCCTTGGTAGAATCAACAACAATGTGAAAGTTAGCATTTCCTACCAGATGTGGAGGCAGCGAGTTCCTTGTGCTGTTCCACGTTATGGTACTCAATTAAAAGGAGAGGGGGCTCCTCTGGACTCCTCTCAGAACAGTCCTCCAGCGATGGACTAGACACAAACACACACAGTTAATACATTATTCCCTCACTGCTCTAATGATGGCCTAACTTCTCCGTTCTCTCATCTAGCCGATGGCCGCCATGTTGCCATGCCGCCATGCCGCCATGCTGCCGTGGAAATCATCTCACCAAAGTTCGCTCAGCCCGCTGTCCTAATCCCACCGCAGGCATTGTTCAGGTGATGCAGGTCGCACCAAGACAACTGTTTTGAAACAGACATGCCTGACATGAGAAGAGGAGTAGTCTTAAGGGATTTCATACCCCAATGACAGGCTGCAGGAAGATGTTTGTGGAGGCTGAGCTGAGGCTTCACATGTGCTGCTGAAATGAGACAAGCAACAGTTATTTCAAGGTACAATTAATTTAATAAAAACAACATGCTAGAGGTCATAAATCCAATTAATACCTCTAATTTGTGTTGAATTTTGTTGATGATGAAAATCAGTTTAAAAGCTACAATGACGAAATTGTCTTACAAAGTTTCACACTTGGACTCCTTTTCCCCTTCCCATGCCAGACTGGACAAGGATAACACCGGGTGGTAATGGTAACAGTGTTCCAAGAGTCTCATTTGTGCTGTTAAATGGAGACAGGTGCAGTTATTCTAAGGCACAATAACAGTATAATTAAGTTCCTGATGTCGCAGATATCATCACCTTGTTTTATCATTTAACACATAAACACAGAAGACATCACTCTGCCTTCAACATACTCTATTAGTCTCAGTAAACTGGCATTTGGGTAACATGCAGCAAAGACCCATGATGTGTGCCAGTGATTCTTGATCTGTCAAACAGTCAGCGACACCAAGTCTTCTCGAATACACAATGAGTGAGTCTGTTGTTGTTCCTTGTCTGTAACTTGTTACCACAGTCTGCTGAGAGGATCCAGATTTGATGATCAACAGAGCCACAGCCTCTCTCTGACATTCCAGCAGGAGTCTTATGAATGCTTTGAGGTATACCCTGTATGAGTGTCCAGTATATATTACAGACCAACACAACAATCTCGCTCTGCACCAAATTGTTTTCTGGTGTTTTGGGAGAAGATTAAACTCGTATAAGATGAAACTATGTTGGAGCTGATGAAAATAGTTTGGCTAAATTGAGCTAAACAAGTAACTAAATGGTCAGTTTATTAATTAAAAGTCTCAAATACAGCTTTATGTTCAGTGTTAAACCCATTTAAACTTAAGTTTGAGGTTTGATTCCTACCAGGGACCAGGGACGGAGACACAAATGTGATGGGTTGTGTGGTTTTGGACTGAGTCTGTGACTGGGCTGTTTGTGGCAGTATATCATATTTCTCAATCTCAATCTCAATCATAACAATTTACTTAAGAAATCTGATGAGTGTTTGAAGCAGGGAAGAAAGATTTTAAAGGTAAAGGAATGGCAGGCATTTTTAGAAGGACCACACCTCAGTATGAACTGCCTTGAACTCACCATAAGCTGGGCTTGGGGAAAACATATCAGTTGAATTTACAGTAGAGTAGGTTACAAAGTTTCCTAATGCAATGCCGCTGCAGTCACAGTCTTATATCTAGTGTTATACAGGTATATATTTGGTTACTTGCTAAAGCATCCATCTATCCATTTTCAACTGCTTAACTGAAGCTGGGTCACGGGGGCATCAAGCCGAGCAAAGCATTCCAGATGTCGCTCTCCTCAGCAACACTTTCCAGCTCCTCCTGTGGGACTGTGTTGTCCAGGGTTAATAGCCCCTGGTAGGATCTCCCAAGGCAAAGTGATCCCAGGGGTGGAGCCAGACTAAAAGCCATTCAAGAAGACCATGATGAAACAGCACACTGGGATACAGAGTACCTCACCTGGTACAGGAATAGGGCCCACCTCTGGAGCCAGACCTGAGGGGGAGGACAGCCTCTGGTGGCCCAGTCAGGCTCAGCCCAAGTGAATAACATGGACCCCTGGTGTCGCAGCCTGGCTCTGGGGACTCACTAAAGCAGCTATATCAAATATCAGTTCCTAAACTGACCTGATTTCATTTTGGAACCATGAGTGATGATGAACTTCTGGGCTCTGAATTACTGAAGTTTGATTAGTTGAGAGGGGAAAAGGTTGCATGGTAGGGACATAAGTAGGAGGTCATTTAAGCTGGAAACAACTGGGTCTATCAAAGAATACGTTTGACATTTTAGGATAAAAAAACATATGACTCTATAAATTGTTCTTGCATATGAGGATGGCAGATGGTTACCATGTATATGAATGTTTGGAGATGTCTATATAGTAGCGATTTTTTCCCACCTCATAATACCACAACATCCCTTTTTGTCTGTCAGTGACTCTCCATCCATCTGTCCTACCGTCAGTTTCTATGTGTTTATTGGAATAGTTTTGCATTTTTTGGAAATGAGCTTATTCCCTTTCCAGTGGAGGGTGAGATGAAAAGATGGATATCAATCTCCTATCTGGCAGTTTAATAAGGCTACCGTGGTGTTCTCCCTATTTTCTGTTCAACTGTGGGGGGAGCTAGCCCCATTCGTGAGGCAGTCCCATTAGTTTCAGTACAATAGTGCAAGGAAGCAGCTGTATGCTGCCTTTTAAATGAGGTGGGAGGTTAACCAGATATGCATTTGCCAAACCAACCAGTTAGTCTTCATTCTTGAAGTCTTTTCTCTTGTTAAACCAAAAAAATAATAATTAAAAAAATACTGTTTGGTAAGACAAAAAATAAAGCTCCTCTTTGTGTCGCTTGTTTAATAACGTTTTCTAGTGCAGCATATTTTTTTTTTGCTTTATTGTGGTGTGCATAGCCATAATGGACTCATTACTGCCCCCTGAGGCCACCGGGTGGAAAACACGCACTGATTTTTGACGACTGATGACAACTGCAGTTGTCATTGACGTTTTTCATCCCTGAAGGCCACAAGGGGTGATCAAAAGCCAATTCCACAATTAAAAACATACCTTGACAAGTGATACAATAGAGAGATTCATGCTTTACTGGAAGTATTTTTCAGTTTGCAGAAAAAAAGACTTAAAGGATTAATACTGACTGGTTGGTTTGGAAAATGTTCATCAGATTGGGAAAGAGTTACTGCCCTAAGCGGCTGAGTTCAAGTATCTCAGAGACTTGTCCCCAAGTGGGGGTAAAATGGAGGTGTAATGGACAGGCAGTTTAGTGCGGCATCAGCAGTTATGTGGATGTTGCGCCATACTGTTGAGGTGAAGAGGGATCTGAGCCACAAGGCAAAGCTCTTGATTTACCAGTCCATCTATGTGCAAACCCTCACCTATGGTCATTAGCTATGGGTGGTGACCAACAGAATGAGATTGCTGATACAAGTGGCGGAAATGGGTTTCCTCCGTAGGGTGACTAGGGTAGGGATATGGTAAGGAGCTCAGATATCTGCAGGGAGCTCAGAATAGAGCCGCTGTTCCCTCGCATCGAAAGGGGCCAGTTGAGGTGGTTTGGGCATCTGATCAGGATGCCTCCTGCCTCCTGGGTGCCTCCTTTTTGAGGTTTTCCGGGCACGTCCAACTAGTGGGAGGCCTGAAAATGCCTCAGGATCCCCCAGGAGGAGCTGGAAAGCACTGCTAGAAAGAGGGATGTCTGAAGAACCTTGCTGAGCCTGCTGCACCCACAACCTGGCCCCGGATAAGTGGATAAAAATGGATGGATGGTTAACCTCCCCAGCTGCGTAAAAAAGCAACGCAAAGCCACTTCGCAGTGCTTTTCTATGGGAGCTTCTCCAACACTGTGTATGTGACAGTCAAAAGGGGATCTGGGACTTGGACAAGGTAAGGTTATTTCAGTTGCCCGGCAACCAGCAGACACTCCACAACATTGCTGGCCTCAGCTAAGAAATAGTCCAACACATAAAACGATGAATTGTTGGTTTTCATATTTCAGTTTTTGTACTGATTAAACAAATGAGATGTAACCTGTTAGTGCTGGGAGGAAGATTTTGTCACCTTTCGGTGGAGCAACAAGGATATCTCCCTGTTTCCAGTCTTGTTGAGCTAAGCTAACCCTCTGTTCACATCAGCCATATATTTACTGGACAGATACGACAGTGGTATCGACTGTCTCATTTTTTACAGCACGTTATTGACTGAAATGCCAATACAATAGTGTTATAAACCGTCTGATAAATGGAGTCCCTGGTCTGTCATGGCGCAGCCATAACATACATGTGACTGAGAGTGCCCCCACCCCACCCCTGCAGTCAGCTTTACAGTTGGAGCGAGAAATGACCTCACCTCGTCCAAGTCCCAGCTCCCCCAAGGCTTGAACAGGAAGTAGGGAAAACACCACCCCCGCCCAGCCCTTCGCACCCTTTACAGGACTCCCAAAGAGAAAACATTCACAGTATAGGAAAGTAAAGCACCCAGAAATGAAAGTTGATTGAAAAAGTTCAGGCCTGTCTGTGGATGTAAAACATATAATACTTGTAACACGAGCGAACATGAGATAAACATTTCATCCTAACCGCTGTTGTGAGTTTTGAGTCTGAATTCCAGCCGTTGTTTGGATTCCACTGAGAGGGAATGTTTTATGCTCCTTTGAAAATACAAAAGACGTCGCACACATCTGAAAGCCATTAGAAGCTCAAACTGTTAGCAAGCAGTCTGAGGATTCTTTCCGCTCTCTTGGAATCTCGCTACATTTCTCTCTTTGCCTCTTTTCTCTTTTCATTTCTCTCTTTCCTCACTGGCCCTAACCTCTGTCTTTTGCAGTTACAAGGGTTATGGAATTTCAAAATTCCTCTCCAGAAAGTCTCTCTCCATGGCCCACTAAAAACCAAAGTCCTGCAAACTTCAGCCGTATCATACACATCGACCTCTCTCCATCTCTCTCCCCACTGTATGTTTTAACAGTCATTTAACCGTGGCCGAACGACTTGTGCAGAGTTACAGTGCGCTCTACCTCTGGGGAACAACATCACGTGTATACCCGCCTCTTCCTCTTCTGGTTCCCACAAAGCAGGCAGGGGACATGTGAGGCAGGTCTTCCCTCCTCCTCATCATCCTCTGCAGCCTAACCTCGCATAAATGGGCCAATGTGTTTGTGTGCTGTTTTATGAGATCACATATTCTCATCCTTCCTTGAACACTGCCATTCTTTGTCTCCTCTTGTGTTATACTTTGAAGTTCTACATTCCTCTCCCACTGCATCACCGGGGCAGCACAGCTGCACAAGGCCAGGTCTTTACAGAGTCGAGCAAAGCAGTGCTCCGGGTAAGGTGAGGCAAGAAATGCCTGCCTGGTAAGTAAATGATGGAAAGAAAGAGGGAAGAAAAGGTAGGAAGGGGGGGGAGACAAGCGTGAGAGGGGGAAGGAGAAGGGGTTGAACAGAGGAAAATTGGAAAAGGAGGCTGCGAAAAAGGAGGAGGTTATGGGTTGTTCCAGTGCTCTGCACGTGAGGACATGTCTGTCTCTCTGTTTGTGTGTCTGTCTTTCTGTCTGTCTGTCTGTCTCTCTATATATCTATATCTCCCTCTTTATGTGGTCTTGCATGTGTTTGTTTGTGTCTGTGTGTCTTCATATGTCTTTATGTGTGTGGTGCAGCGATCATATTTTCATCCATCCAGAGAAAAACCACCAGCGGACCACAGGATTCCCAGCTGGGATCATCTCTAGACCCAGTCACACTCCACCCTGACCCCACAGGCTCAAACCACAAACCCCAAGGCCATGATGACACTACAAAACCAACCCCTAATCCCTCAGCTCCACCTTAACACACGCACACACTCTGTATGTATGCACACACACACACACACACACACACACACACACACACACACACACACACCTCAACGCTCCCATGACCTTAAGGTTACCCTTTGCCAAAACATACTACCAGCTAGAGAGACAGAGAGTGGATAAACTCAGTGTGGAAAAAATGGGAACTATGACAGTGAGCGATGTACACAAGCAAGAAGATTTCTGTTTTTTTCCACTATTGGAGGGCTTTGAAGCTCCAGTGAGTCTCCTCATCGTTGCCTCATTTGACTTGCTTAGCATACAAAGAATGAAAAGAAACCCTCAAAACAACCCTGGATTTTTTCTCTCTTTTTCTTTAATCCTGCAGATTTAAATGACCATTGGCTAATCTTTGGGACTTTTCTCCTCTCCATATCTTGCATGAAATCTTTAAACGTCCAGTATGTAGGATTTAGAGGGACTATCCCAACTGACATTGGGCAAGAGGCGGGCTACACCCTGGACAGGTCACCAGACTATTGCAGGGTTACCACCATAGGGACAGACAACCATTCACACTCACATTTACACCTACAGGCGATTAGAGTCACCAGTTAACCTGCATGTCTTTGGACTGTGGGAGGAAGCCGGAGAACCTGGAGAAAACCCATGCTGACATGGGGAAAACATGCCAACTCTGCACAGAAAGTCCTACCCACCCTGGGGTTCCAATCAGGAGCCCTCTTGCATTGAGGCGACAATGCAAACCACTGCACCGTGCTGCCTAATGGCCTCTTGCATGTGAGATTGAGTTGCATAAACACTGATTTGTGATGTGAAACTGCTTTATTTGGTGTTTTTGCTGGTTTAAATCACCAGGTCTGTTTGTTTTGGAGAGGAGGAGACCTCTGAGGATAATTCGGCCCACGGTTAAAACCTCCTGAATGTCTGGATAAGAAATAAGGTGAGCACACATTAAGTTAACGGAAAAATAGGGGAGCACACATTAGCAGGTGCTGGGCGAGCAGCATGTTGCAACAGCGTAGGAGAAGAACTTATTTGTAATGTGAAACCGCTTTATTCGCTCTCTATAATGGTTTTAATCACAAGTACGTTTGTTTTGGAGCAGAAGAGACCTCTGCTGATAATTCAGCTCCTGGTAAAAAGCTACTAAACAGTAAACACTAAAGGAATTCTAACTGAGAGAAGTTTCAGCTGGTTGCAATCTGCAATCATTGCCGCTAGATGCCACTTAATTTGTGTAAGTCTTACACACTGCTCTTTAACATATCATTAGATCTCCTCTTGGCATAAACTCAAGTATAGAAAAGACAGCACTGACGGCTAAATTCCCACCATCAAATGAAACCACGTGTTGACACCAGCCAAGCTGAAGCATCATTTCCTTGGTGTGCATCCAGCTTCACCACTTGTGAAAAGATGTGTGATTTCCAAAAAAAGCCTATATGGAATATCTTGCATCAGATGTGAGGCAAGCTATTTGAGAGTTACAGCACATTTGAACACCTCATAAAAGCACAAGTTTTCGGCACGTTCATATCACTTTACATCTTTTTTTGGTGGTCAACCTCGTGGTCAAAGAATCTTTTCATGTGTTGGCCAAAAGCCTTTCTCAAGACGAGTAGTTTATGTTTATGTGCCCGTGGAAACCTATATACAGAATGAATAATGACCTTTAGCTGTGTTATATTCTACATCATGAAGGAGAATACAGCATTGTGCATGTATTTCATGTTTGTTGCCCCCTTAGGCACAACCAGAGTTATAAGACATAGCTCTACAGAAAAACAAGTTATGGAAACAAATTAAATCCTTTAACATAAACTCCTCGGGCTCAGTTCTGCCTCCGATGACCCACATATGCACCGGTTCACCCTTGAGGACAGCAGTACAGTATGACTAATTCTGGCCATGAATCTCTCCCCGCTGAGAGGCTGTCATGGAAGTGATTTGGCTCAGTGAAGGCTCTCCTGGCTGGGCTAAAGACAGTCTGAAAGCCCCCATCAGGCTCTGGTGGTCTCTCCTGGTTGTCTCTCTTTCAGCGCTGGGAGAGATCAGGCACGGCTTCAAGAATTCAACTAACACACAAGTAAAAGCACTGAAAAAAGAGTACACATCATCTTAGTTTGCACACACTCACACGCAAAGACAGGGAGACAGTTGCATCACAACATATCCTGAAGGATACTGATAATCAAAGCTGACATATGGAATCTGAGTTAGGGGTGGGATTTAAAGGGGAGGCGGGTTTAATGTGTGTTTTAAGTGTGTAACTATGTGTTCATGTGAGGACAATGCAATCCTCATCTGGTTTCTGTACTGGCTTGTCATCTTTTATACCATGTGAGCTACAAGAGGGACCCCAAGCCCGACCAAGCCCCCGCATTCCTGCTCCTACTGGGCTGGGCACATAATGCAGTCTGGTCCGTGTAAAACAAATGACTTGCTTCTAGCAACGTGAGCCCGTGTAGTCGCCACAGTGCTCAACCACAAGTCTCACTAGGATCATTTTACTTTCACGGAATAACAAGAATAAAACTTGATGTTACAACTATGTATCTTGAAAACATATGTTCTTGTTTGTCTAAACATGAATCCAAAGAAAAACATCCTCTACTTTAATGACCACAGTTGAAAAAATCTGTGACATTATGGGTGCCTATTGCTCTTGGGTCATGTCGGCAGCCTGCTTCTCAAGCCATCTGTATTTACCTTAGGTTGACATATGGTGTGTCAGAGTTTACATACATGTATACAAAAGTGTGCGCTGGAAAGAAAGAGATGGGAGACAATTGAGTAAGGAGAAAGCAGGGAAGGGAGGGCTACTAAAAGTATTTCCCCAGGCTCTGAAAGCACAATACACACAGACAGCGGTGTGTTTTCACTGTAGCCAGAGCACTGCCTGGCGAAATGTGGTTCTATTTAGAGGGGAGAGGGAGGGACTGCTGCGAGAGAGAGGGAGGAAAGACAGAAAAAAGAGGGGGGGAGACACACACATACATCCACACACACATAAATAAGCTCGAAACTCCTTAAGGGTCTAATTCTTTGTTCCCATCTATCCCAGTCTTTCATGGTGTCAGTGTGAGTCTGTGAGACTCCCTACGAGCTTCTGCAGCACACCACAAATCATCCTGCAGGGCTCTGAGCATGTTGACGGCTGGTCCTATACAGCACGCTGCATGTTCCTATTAGCATGAATCGCCATGTTCAATAGGATGAAGTGAGGAGGGGGTGCGAACCTGTAGCTGGTTGTGTTTTGACATTTGTGTGTAAGCCTGCACGTTCAGGAGCAGACTGTAGCAATGCTAAAATGTGACTGAATGGGAATTTCCCTGGTTAGTTTCACTGTTGTTTAAATCATGTGGAGGCAACAAAGCTGAACCCTCATTTATCAATGAACACAATGTGGAAATGTTCAGGTTTTCAAGTAAAATTTAAATGGATCCCCTGATGATTAAAAGTGGTTTTACATCATCTCATCTGCGGAAATCCTAGTCCCCCACATTCACTTTGATAGATTTACATCATGCCATGTCCTGCAGAGCTAGAACGCATCATGCACATGGTTGTAATTACCCAACTTTGTTAATTTGTGTCTTGAAAACTGGACAAAAACATTAAAACAAAGGCTTAAAGGCTCATCAGATGGCGTCTGAGAAAATAAATCAGAGTATTTCCAGGTAGCCCTCAGGTCTACATAATGCCCTATTGTTTAAAGAAGTATTTATGACCCTTATGAAACCTGTGTGTGTGTGTGTGAACAGACGGAGGAGAGGATTTGAGTGTCGCTGTCCTCGGCAAACAGCCACTCTGCTTGTTGTCCTCCAAAAAGGTTTCCAGTGACAAACAGGGTCTCTCCACTCTGACAAACCAGCAGTTCTTCAGAGGTCCTTCGAGGGTTTAAAAGTGTACAACACTGTCAGAAGAACTACATCAAATGCTTCCTCACGTTTATTGGTAAAATCAGTCTTCTTTTTGCTCTCAAACTGAGATTTTTTATTAACTTGCTGAGACTTTATGATAAGAACAGTGATGAACCACAAACATGAACAAAAATTTGCTCATATTGTGGAAAGCACGATAAGGTTTTAAGGGTTTAAGGTCTTTCATAATAGATATCTGGAGATGTTTATGATTTTGATCGGAACATTTGTAAGGTCAAATTGTAGCATCGAGATGGCTTTGGTAATTAAGTGATACTTTATCTGTTGATCCCATTTTTCAACGGATCAATGAAGCAAAGGAACAGATGTTGGACACTTCAGCAACACAGACGTTGCCAAGTCCATGTCTTGAACTTGTATCTTTTGTTAGTCAGAGATTTCTCCTCACAATCTCTCATCAAATCCCACAAAAACACAAAAGATCATATCCAGTTGTATAACTTCTTTTAGTAAAGTAACTCCAATTTGCTAATAAATATCATACTGAATATGCTGTAACAACAATTTGGTGATGGTCAGAATCAGACTATTTTCACATGAAATTAAAGTCTGTTTGAGTATGGGCTCAAATTGATTCATTAGTCTACATTACCTTTTGTAACTGTAGCCTAATAATGACTTTGCATTGAGAACAGGCACCTCGACTCAACCTCTGCAGTCGTTTATTCGAGCCAAAACAGTGTCTTTCCTACAGCTACACCACACCGTTTTTGTTGAGAGTGGTGAAATCAGCACAGTGGGTAGAAACACTTAAGATGTGCTCAGCTGTCCTCACCAATATACCACCCACATGACCTCTCTCTCAATGTGAACTTCCTATCAGCACTTGTGGCAACAAAGCACAAGGATGTGTCAATCACAAGCCTCAGTGGGTTGGAGGCAGTAAATAGCAGGACTATTTGGATAGCGAGCGTAAATTTGACACATTGTGACAGAGTAACATGCTCTGTATGCTTTGCTGTTAACTTCATTTATAAATGGACTGTGATCTGGAGTTAAATTACATGTCACATTTAATTTCTACTAAATGACGCTAGATTCTGATAAATATGGCAGCTAATCACAATTTCTTTACAGGAACAATGTGTAAGATTTAGGGGGGTTTAATGGCATCAAGCGTTGAGGATTGCAGATTGCAACCAGCTGAAACATCTCCCAGTTAGAATCCCTTCAGTGTTCATTGTTCAGGAGGTCTTACCAGGAAATTAACCATCCGCAGTGGTTCCTTCCTCTCCAAAACAAATGGGCCTGGGGTATCATTTATAAAACAATGCACAGGATCCATACTAAAAATGTACGTACAGATAAAAGCCAAAAATAGCATGCACCAAAAAATATTCTACAGTTTCTACAATCAGGCTTCCACCTCACCATCTGTGTCACCAATTTCCCGTCTCCAAAATGTTCATAAGCACCGGTCGAAGTTTCTCCAATCAAATCTGTTTTTATACATGACAATTTTTGGGTAGGAAGTGCCATAGGCTTCTTTCTGTTTATAAATGAGCCCCAGGTGATTTAAACCGGTAAAAGCATTGAAAAAAGCTGTTTCATGTTACAAATCAGTGTTACTCCGTTGCTGTTCGGCATATTGGAGAGGGGGCTGCTGGCCTGGAACCTGCTAATGTGTGCTCACATCATTTCTCTGATAACTTAATGTGCATTTACCTTATTTGTCACCCAGACCTTCAGCAGATTTTTACCGTGCGCCCAATTATCTGCAGAGGGCTCCTTCTCACCAAAACAAACACAACCGGTGATTTAAATTGGTAAAAACACTGATTAAAGGAGTTTCACGTTACAAATTAGTGTTTCTCTGATGCTGTTCAGCTTGAAATGCAGATAGCCTAGCGCCTGCTAATGTGTGCTCACCTTTTTTTCCTGATAACTTGAGATCCCGACGTTCAGTAGGTTTTCACTGAGTCAAATTATCTGCAGAGGTCTCATCCTCTCCAAAACAAATAGAGCCAGTGATTTAAACTTGCAAAAACACAGAATACAACAGTTTCGTGTTAAAAAAATAGTGTTTTTCTGATGCTTTAGTTGCAGATGCCTGCTGACTTCAGGCCAGATGTGAAAACGTGAAGTGCCTTATCTAGAGCCAGTGTTTGGATTGCCTTTTCTGGGCTACTGTAGAAACACGAGGGTGCAACAGGGCAATCAGTTTAGACGAGGACCCACTTCGTATACAGATATAAATGTCTCATTCTAAGGTTACAAAAGCACAGCGATTCTTATTTTCAGGTGATTATACACAAAAGAAAACATCTTGTATTATAGTCCTGCCAATATATCCCCATAAATCCCACACACTACACCTTTAATACTTTTACTCACAAACCATTATGACATCTTTACCTTTCAGTGAGTAATGTTAACCTATTGATTTGTCATTAGTGGTTCATTTTCCACAGCTTGATGTTAATGCAAATGCCACTCTGCAGCCATCAAAGATCACCACCTCTGGTGAGACTCTTATCTCATCACTGAGGTAGTAGCCTGAAGGAGTGTTTTTTTTTTTGCAGAGTGATGATAGTGCAGCCATGTTAGCCACAGTGTGAAGGTTTAGCTGCTTGCTTGGCCCCTGTTATAACAACTCCAGGAGTCTTGAGGAATGTGGGTTTGTCCTGCAGTCCGTTACTACCCCCTCTCTCCTTCTCTGTCTCTGCCTCACTCTTGTGTCCCCTCCCCTCTCCCTAAACAGGGCATTTCCCAACTTTTCTCTTTTTCTCACAAGGCTATAGTTCAATATTCCATTCTGGGGCACATATCCTGTCTCAAATTCCGACTCTGGGCTCCTCGACGCCAAGGCACTCCAACTGTTGCAAGGTATTGTGCGCGTTAAGTGATCTGTTGACTGCGCTTCAATGAAGTTATCAATGGCTTTGATTGTGACTATTGTTTCAGAAGCCCGTTGTTTCACGGGGGATTATCTCTTTATGCATGTCTGTGAAAATAGATGGGGGTCAAATGACAAGACTGGGATGCAGAAAGGTGGATTTAAAAGTTTACATTCGCTCCTGCGCGGGTGAAGTTGCATTTTGTTTACCGGCTTTTTGAGAAACTGCATGGTGAAAAAAAAAAAAAAAACTCCGACAGGCTAGTCACGTTTTACAGTGTGATTGCTTTCCTTGTTGCAGTTTTAATACTTTTGGGATAAGCTTTCCTGGCAAGTAAAGTTGAATAAAAAAAAAAAAAACAACAACTCTAAAATATTTTCCCATCTGGGTTTCAGCGAGTAGGCGCTGATGTTGCGTTTTTCTCCATTCATAAAGTTGCGGTGACCTGCAGAGCTCGTTTCACTGCTGCAATATTGTGGAAAAAAACATATTTGTCTTTCTGTCAGCTTGCATCTGCGTCAGTGGTAGTTTTATACTTTCAAAGTGTGACAGATGGAGCCTGTAGGCCTGTATATTTTACTGACTTCAAGTGTTTCTCACTTGTGGCTCTTAAATAACTGTATGGTTTTGCATTTCTTAGTATTCCTCCATGAATGTGAAGTTATGCTGTGATGTTCAAGCTCTCAAATTACTGTTAGGCTACCATGCTTTGCCATATGAAATAACGCACTCTCAAATGTTCTCTAATGATTGATCGATTAATTGCCAATGCATGATGAATGCTTTACCTGCTTTATTTTGACAGCAGGGTTGGAGAAGTCCTCAGCAGAGCTCATACTCTGTAATTGATCAGGCATTTCTTTTGTTCAGCATTGATCCCGCCTCCATTCACTTCTCTAACTGCAAGTAACTAAAGCCAACTTTTTTTGTCGTGTTTGACTGGAAAATCTTGCTTTTTTTTAAATAACTCAGGCTATAATACGCCTATCAATGGAGTGTCTTACTAAAATTTTTACCACATAGTTTTATTTGTCTTTGCCTTAAAAAGAAATAGAAAAATGTGAAATATGGGATAATTACATGCAATTATGTGAACATAAGTACCTCTTAATTTCCATGTCTTCCTGTCTGGTCCCTGTCTTGCCATCACTTTTCTTTTTCTCTGCATGCTTGACTGAGTTCACTGCTCATCCATCTCTCATCTTCCATTAAAATTAATTGTAGTCAGTGGGATGCCGGGGCCATATTTGTTTTCTTTTCTTTGTCAAGCCCAGATATATAATGTGGTTGGACCCACGGCTGGGTCTGCTGAGGTTATATATCACCAGGGGGCCCATGGTTCACTCTTAAACCTGTGGTCTATAATGAGGTGGGGAAGAGAAAATAAACCTCATGGCTGTCCAAGTCAGTTGGACTCTGGGTGTTTTTCAACTTAATAAACGCTAATGCAGTCAGGACAGGCTTGTAAGACTATACAAGCTATGCGTGGGGTGATCGAATCCAAAATAATTTGATTTAGAAAGCCAGACTGAATAAATCACATAATGAACAATAATGGGAGTAATTTAATTTTGCTCCTTCATATGGATGAGTAATTGGTCTTTGTTAGCAATTAAATATCTGAACTCTTCTCTGCAATCATGATGGAGGAGAACATTTTGAGTTGATTAATCATCTTTACCTCACGACCAAACTCACTCTCTGGCTCCCTCTAGACACAAGGCTTTGATTTAGGGTAGTGATACCCAACCGCTTTGGCTTCTATAAATTGAAGGAATGTGTCTTTATGACCCCATATCACAGACTGAATATATGACATGGAGTGATGTCCACCTCTAAGGCTTTTTCTGTGTAAAAAGTTCTCCAAAAGGCAAAACAATCTCACTCTTTAGACATGTTTGAAATTTATGACAGCTTTTTATATGATTAGAATCCTTATCAACATCCCTTATAACGACAGTAAACATTTAATTTTCAACAGCACTAGATCTTTGACTCTGAGCATGTCTTTCTAATCAGTTTATGACTTCTCTCTCAGTAGTGTGCCGTCACTACATACAGTATTTGGTGTCTGTGGAGTGATAAACCACTTACGAGCCCGCTTTGAAGAGCAGTATAGTGAAAACAGATTGCTGGAAGTCAGGATTTAAGCGTCTCTCCTCTATTTCCTTGCATGCTCTTCTTTATTCACCCCCAACTCATATGTTTTCTCTTTTCTCAATATAACCACCAAGCATGTCACAAACAGAAAAATCAAATCAGTGGATAATTGCATTGCAAAGCATTTCACAAGAGAACTGAACAATGTCTTGTTTACAGATTTTTTAAAGGTTAGGAAATATATGATAATGATTTTAGCTGCACTGATTTGGTTTGTGAGAGGGAGGTACTCTTACCTGGGGGTACTTCTGCAGTTGCCAGGAAGTATGTAGAAAGCTCAACTCACTAACGTTAACTACTTTCATTATAACCTGTCCATCAAACTGAGTCAGTTGTTATATATTAAAACCATGTGTTGCTTATTTAGAGAGCATGAAAACAAGTTGACCAGAAATAGTTAGCTGAAACTAAAGAATAAATGGTTAGAATGGATGGTTAGCTAAAAGTAATAGATAAATGGTTGAAGTATTTAGCTATCCTTGGCTAAAAGAAATTAATAAATAGTTGAAGTAGTTAGCTAGCCTCGGCTGAACGTAATGGATAAATGGTTGAAGTAGTTCGCTAGTCTTGGCTAAAACAAATGAATAAATGGTAAAAGTAGTTAACTAGCCTCAGTGAAAAGTAATACATAAATGTTTGCAGCAGTTAGCTTACCTCAGCTAAAAGTACTGGGTAAATGGTTAACGTAGTTATTTAGCCTCTTCTAAAAATAATAAACAAGTGGTTAAAGTAGTTAGGTAGCCTCGGCCACACAGTAATAGATAAATGGTTAAAGTAGTTAGCTAGCCTCTGCTAAAAGTAATGGATTAAGGTTGAAGTAGTTAGCTAGCCTTGACTTAAAGTAATGGATAAATGGTTGAAGTAGTTAGCTAGCCTTAGCTAAAAGTAATAGATAAATGGTTGAAGTAGTTAGATAGCCTCAGCTTAAAGTAATGGATAAAAGGTTTAAGTAGTTAACTAGCCTCGACTAAAAGTAACACATAAAAGTTGAAGCAGTTAGCTAGTTTCTGCTAAAAGTAATAACGTTAGGTGAGTGGCTAAAGTAGTTAGCTAGCCAAGGCTAGCAGTAATGGATAAATGGTTGAAGTAGTTAGCTAGCTTCGGCTAAAAGTTGTGGATAAATGGTTGAAGTAGTTAGCTAGCTTCAGCTAAAAGTTGTGGATAGATGGTTGAAGTAGTTAGCTAGCTTCAGCTAAAAGTAACAAATAAAGGTTGAAGCAGTTAGCTGGCCTCAGCTAAAAGTTATGCAAAAATAGTTAAAGTAGTTAGCTAGCCTCTGCTAAAAGTAATGGATAGGTGGTTCAAGTAGTTAGCTAGCCTCTGCTAAAAGTAATGGATAGGTGGTTAAAGTAGTTAGCTAGCCTCTACTAAAAGTAATGGATAAATGATTAAAGTAGTTAGCCAGCCTTGGTTGAAATAGTTAACTAGCCTCAGCTAAAAGTAATTGATTAATGGTTGAATCTTCCAGCATCTGCACTTTGAGTAGTAGGCTGCTGTACAAACTTCACCAAAAACAACCTAAACACAGATGATTGAACTGTATGAAAAAATATTTAACAAGATCCACTTTTCTATAATTAAAGGAGCTGTTTGCGATATTCAGAGCATTAACATAGCAGCAAACAACTGTTTTGCCATGCAAAGGTATACTGGAGTAATGGCGTCCTGAGCCCAGAATGACGCCACGTTCCCTGTGTGTGTTGTGATCTGAGCTTCTCTGTTTTTTGTTGTAGGTAGTCTTACCTTGCTGATGTTAGTGTGTATGAGTCACTGTGTGTATTCCACTGGCGAGCTAATCACTGCCGTGCTGCACTGCGCTTATATGGCAGATAGCGCTGATAACTGCATCCTGACCCATGGTGGCAGAATGCCGTTGTTGCAAAGCGAAAGTCACCCTTCAACCCCTGCCCCCTGATAACACTGTTGGCTCTGTCAGTACTGTTGCCATTGTTAGCACTGTTTGCTGTTAGCACTGTTCGCTGTTAGCCTAGCTGCTGGCTTAGCCACCTCCATGTTAAGAGCCTTGTGCAGGCAGTCATGGCTCAGACCATGTGCTCTAAATTGAGCATACAGCTCCTCTGACAGTGTTAAATAACACTGATGAAGCTCACGATGAGCACATCTGACAGGGCTGTCTATGGTTATGGCCGACAAACACAATCTCTGTAGGATCGCTGTGTCAGATGAGTTCAGAATAATTTTGATAAGTCAGTGTGTTTCAGATTGTTTCTTAATTTTCATCTCCTTTTTTCCTTTGTCTAGCCCCGACTCTGGAGTGCACACCAGGACTTGGTTTGGATCCAGGTCCCTCTGCTCAGCCTGGGTCCATACAGTGAACAGAGAGTCAGAAAGAGTGAGAGGTAACACCAGGGTACTACGATTGGAGGGATAGCCAGGCCGACCAATGGGATCAGGGAAGTTGGCCCAGGTGCTGCTGGGATGGGTGGCGATGTGTGTTGCGATGGTCCATGTGGCTTTTGGTGAAACAGGGAATGGACCATTCCAAGCCAGCCGCTTCACCGGCACTGTGGACCAGAGAGAGGTGCAGCGGGTTCGACGCCGTGGCCAGGAGACACTGAGAGGGTAAGGATGAGACTCTGAGCGTGTCACTGACTTTTGCAAATCCCAAATGAGCAGCACAGTAGTTTGCTTCTGATTTTATTTATGAATAAATTTATATTAAAAGCATTAATAAGAAGAGTGCTAAAAAGAAGAAAAGTGCATTAAGTTTGGTTTTGCATGCACAATTCAGAGCGGTTGTAGCTGTATCTGGAGAAGGTTTAAAATATAAATGGCTTTCCCCTCTTTGCTTTCCTGGCAGCTCTCTTTCAACTGCTGTGCTTTCTGGGCTTAGGCCAAGCTTGCCTTATACCAAATTATGCTGCTGAATACTACCACATTGTTTTCTCAAAAACAGCACATGTTCGACCCTAACAGGCTGCCTGCCACACTGAAATCTCCTAGTGTATTTACAGCAAATTGACATTTTCATGGGAAAGGGAGGAAAAAGCGGCTTTCTATACATCTCATGAGGGGATGATGAGTGAAAAGCTTGACCCAAATTCCACTGAGTGTATTAGTTAAGCTGGAGAAAGTAGTTCAGGACTGCTGTGAGGAGATTGCTGGCCCCGGTGCGTTAAGTCGAGGCAGCAAAGTGGTGCGTGTGGGTACATATGAACATACATGTGCATGTTTTTAAAGGTGTTGTTCATTTGAGTGAATGTATGTGGGGAGTATCCAGTGAAATGAACTACAGGGATCACCTCTGACCAGCTGCAACCCCCCCCCCGTCCTCCTCCTCCTCCCTCGGTGCATTCTCTCTCCTTTCACTTTGTTACCTTAACACCATGAATCAGGGTGTGGGATGTTTGTCAGTGCAGAGAAAGCGTTTTCACTGTATGTTTCGCCACTTCTTGAAAAACAAAGGATGTTTTGTTGGGGCCCGTTTTCAGTGTCTGCATCAGTTATTCCAATCAGACTCCCATCTGTCCCAGCTTATGGTTTCCCCAGTGCCAAGCCACAGGAAATGAGGTATTCGTATCACCCGAGGGGGGTATGAAAAGGGGCATTTGTTTCACCGCTGTAGGTGACAAAGCAGCAGAGAGAATAACCGAGGGCAGGAAAAGTATGGAAGAAAGAGAGCACTCGAGGAAATGAGAGATGAGATGAAGAATAAATTGGGAGAGATAGAGAGAAAGAACTAAACTTGGTGAATTGTACTCAGTTGAGGTGTATGACTAGTGCAGGGTAAAGCTAGAGTCCTAGAGCTGGTGTTTTCTCTAAAAACATATCCAGTGACAACCCCCACTGCGTAATAGAAACAGATTTGTCTGGCTTGTCACTCATTTTTCATTAACATGGAAGGCATTTGTCCATGTTAAATAAAGAAAATCACCCTTCTGCATTTAGTCATATTTAAAAGGAGACGTTACGTACCAAACTTTGAACGAGCTCCTTTAAAGGAGCAGTGTGTAAGGTTTAGGGGGATTTAGTGGCACCTAGCAGTGAGGATTGCAGGTAACAACCAGCTGAAACTTCTCCCAGTTAGGAGTTCAGGAGTTTTTTACAGGGAGTCAAATTATCTGTAGAGGTCTCCTCCTATCCAAAACAAATGGACAAGGTGATTTAAACCGATTAAAACACTGAGGAAAGCTGTGTTACGTTACAAATCAGTGTTTCTTTGATGCGGTTTAGCTTGTCTTAAACAGACCTCTAATGTGTGCTCACCTTTTCACTCTGATAATTTAAGATCTAGACATTCACGAGCCAAATTTTCAAGGAAGCCCCTCCTCTTCCTCTGGAGGGGCTGCTAACCACAGTGGTTGGTTTGTCTTTTTTGGGCTACTGTAGAAACATGTGGATGAACACAGAAGACTCCGTGGATGGACCCGCTCCCTATGTAGATATAAACGCCTCATTCTGAGGTTAGAAAATCACACAATGATTCTTATTTTCAGGCGATTATACTCTAAAGAAAACATACTCATTATATTATGTTCCACTTCTGCCACTAAATCCCCCTAAATCCTACACACTGGACCTTTAACATTTCATTATACTTTTTACAGCCGCCATGACAGAATTATCCTGTCTGACCCATCAACTGTTCATTGAACCACACAGGAGGTCATTGGCATTAAACCCGAGACATGAAATATATGATCTGACTGAACAATAATTCACATTCGCAGTTTGTCCAACAGACAGCAAGCCGGCGGAGGAGAGAGCACAGGAGAGCTTGCACAATAGCATATTATTCCCATCAAGTTGTGTGTGATTTCATGAGAACATGTAACAAAAGCCTGCAGACTTTTTCCATTACATTGTTAAGTTCTGGAAACACTGCTGTGCTAGGAATGAAATGCTCATGTAGCGATAGTTTTGTGTACCGAGGTAAATAGGTGATGAGATTACACAGCATCTCTGAAACTCAGGGTATGTTAAGGCTAAAAAGATCCATTTGCATGCTGGGCTCTTAGCCAGCACGAGCACCACAAACCAGAGCTATTTGACAAAACGTTTGAGATCTTTTTGATTATTTTCATTGGATTTCTAGGTGTTGCCTGGTAACTGTCACTTGAGTTATTCCGAAATGTAAAGCACCTCCCATGTGCTGTGGCGGGCCAGCCAAAGCAAATAAGTCTAATGTGTTGAATTTATTTTCAGTTACTGTTTGAGTGTCGTTGGCTGAAAAAGATCACAGTTAATCTGGAATTGGGTAATGTTAGTCATTCACATGTGTGCATGTTTCATCTAACTTCTGGACAGAAGCCGTGGGGTGAAGAAATAACATGATGAGTGTTTTGGCTCTGTGATTTTACTACAACTCATTCACCCCAACAAACTTGTGTCTTACTACAATGTTTTCATCAAAGAGTTGCAGCAATCACAGTGACTGTCAGTAACTCTGTATGGGTTTCACAGATTCCCCCGTGTGGGAGATGGAGGGAGGTTAGGTTAATGATGGTCATTACGCTGGCCTTGGGCTGGGGTGCAGTGTTTATTTGCTGGCTAGAGCTCCATATCCTCTGGTCTGTCTCTGGTAGCGCCGGGTCTGATGCTGACTGACTCTGATTTATTGGCTCCCACCGCACACTGCAGCCTGGCATCAGTCCACTCAAGGGCGGTGGTATCTGATCAGACCGTAGGCTGGCTGGCTGGTTGGCAGGTCTGTGTTACTCAATTGGTGATTGACCGTCATGTTGGTAGAATGAGAGAAGGAAAGTGTGAGGCAGAGACGGGGAATTTTTGCTTTTGATTTCTCTGTCTTGCTTTCAAATGCCTAACTAAAACAGTTGAGTATTTATAGTTTAATAAGATCTCTTGTATGCTGGAGTTTCAGTATCCAGCCAAGTTTTTTTGTTGCAGCCACCCACCTTATTAACTTAGCTCAGCTTGGCCCAGCTTTACCCAGCTCTGCTGAAGAGAGACGCCTTGGATGCTGGCTAACTTGGCAGACAATCAGCCCCAAAGCAGAGAATTACTTTCAGCCACTCAAGCCCCTTCCAGGATAATGTCAATACCACCCCGATGGCCTGGATGGGGTCCTCTATTTACAGTCTGCCTTGGCATATGCCTAATTTGACAGAGAATGGATGTCATAGGACAAAACCTCTTTACCTCAGACAGTATCTGAGTGTTTTCAGGACGGAGGAAGGAAAAAAAAGAGCCACAAAATAACTCAAGAAGACTTTATATTTTGGACGAGTGAACAATTGCCAGTTTCCCTTTCTGTTTTATGTGCATTAGGTTCCATTTTAGGTTTTTATGTGTCTGCGTTTTATGCTTACTGCACTGTATGTGCAAGCTAAGACTGCGCTGTAAAGACAGGATTATCTGGGACAGCTGATTGGCATGTGGTCTGTCAATAAAGTGCTTTCTACTTAATGTCAGATTGTATGCACAAATTTAACCATCGGTTTACTTCCCACATTTGATGTCTCTGCCCACATTGACATCCACACAATAATAAAAACATTTTGCATTTGTGATTTACAATTACGTCTACTAAACATTGTGTCATTAAAACACACAGAACAATAAACAGATATCCTCTCTGGGGTTTGTGTGGTTCACCACAGATTTTGTTGTTGTGCTTTATGACTGTATCTCTTGTTGTCTGTCAGCCAGAGGGGTCATCAGTACACACACCAGCTCAGTGATTTACTGTAAGTTTTGTAAAGGTCCGTCTCTGTTACACTACCAACAAACTCCACTCCACCACTCATTCCTGTTTATCTGTTTTTCAGTTAAAATAAATTTCAATTATTTAATTGCACAAACTTAGCAAGACAATACTGCCAAGATTATTAATCCATCAATCTGTTTTTCTTCACTGTTTTCACCTTTCAGAGTTAAAACATACGTGCGTGGAGTTTTGATGTACTTCACATTTTACTTCACTATCTTCCATATTGAAAAATATTTAACTCACTATCTCATCTGATAGGTACAGTTACTAGCTGCTCTGCAGACTGTGGTTTCACCCTGATTACTTTTACTTCTTTTTACATTTTACAGTTGTTTTGAGTAACTCTTACGCCACCGACTGATTGATATCTATTTGCCTCACAACCATCTGTAGGTAATTTTCTATACACTACATTCCTTAACATCACACTTCCTAGATCTGATAGAGGAGCAACTGGCCCAGGTGTTGCTTTAGGCAGCAATACATAAGAGATTCCCTGAGGAGAGTCAGATACCAGGCAGATGACCTTTGTCCTTTGACCAGTACACACACACACACACACACACTCACACACGAACGCATACACCTGACCTGGAGCCTGAGCAACTGTGAACTTCTTGTCTGGAAGCAGACCCGTCTGTGGTCATTCTCCATGCCTGTCTGATGCTGACCTTCCTTGTAGGTCAGTGGAGGGTGGCTGTTCTGAACTGCCATAACCTTTGACCCTGTGGATTCCTGCATGGCAAGAGGACCCACAGGCTACAGCTGCATAACTTGTTGATCTGGCTGTTTCTAATTTTGTAACTCTTTGCAAGAAGACCCCCCCAAAACCCCTAAAGAAACCACAAAGAATTTACAACAGCAGAACGTGTTGTACAAAACATTTTGTCCATCCAAAATTTCCCAGGGCCCAATCTGACTTATTCATATTGCTTGTTTTATCACACTTTAACAGACCCAAACCCAATGACATTCAGTTTACTATCAAATATGACAAAGAAAAGCAGCAAATCCTCACATCTGAAAAGCTGAAATCAAAGAATATTGAATGTATTTACTTTGAAAATGACTAAAATGATTATCAAATGAGTTTCTTTTATAATAATTTTCATTAGATGGATTAATCGATTTATCGCTTCTAATCTGAAGACTAGTCTAATTAATTGAGCTTCTTGAAGTTACAGGAAATGCACATTCCGACATGGTATGTAGTTATTTGGCCTACTTCATGTCCAAAAATCTGCCTCCCCCTTTGACTTTGAAGTCAGTATCCTTTTCGCTTTCATTCTTGAATGATCGCTTTGGATGAGGTGGCAGCCATGTTCCTTTTATTACTATTAATGGCAGTTAACGAGCGATCCACGGGCCGGGAGGCAACTTCAAAGACGGCGACATGGCCACAGAAGAGTTAATCTCCTTTAGATTGAGCCCTGAGAACAGTAGGACATTTCAATATTGAGGAAAACCCCTGGGGCTTAAAGTCCCTCTTTTATGGCTGTCTTTCATTCTGTTTTACTTCAGTTCATCCTCTAAAGCCTCGTCCCTGCGATAGGAGAGCAGGCACTGACCTGGAGGAAAGACCACGACAGAGAGAGGAAGAATAACAAACCAAAGCACTTCAGGGTCAATCCCTCATAATCCTTCATATATTGACATCCCCTAGGTCTGTAACAGTGGAAAATCTTCAACGCTTTGTGGGGAAAAAGATCACGGACGACGCTGGGTTAACTGCTCATTAAGTGTTGGAATGCTGATGTTTCGCTCCATGCATTTCTGGCGTTTTTTGGGGAGCTCAGTTTGGTTTGTGTATTTGCCCTAGAAATTCAACCCCCACCAAGGGTCGGGCCTCTTCTTGCTTATGCTGCTCTCTCCTTCGTTTCCATATCTCTGTTTTCCGCTCCCTGCTCCTCCTCCTGCTTCCTCCTCATCTCAACATAAACTTGTTTTGCTTTCCTTCCCACTGATCCCCTGTTCCTTTCCCACCGTCCCGTCTTCTCCTCTCCTACCACCATTCCTCTGACTCTCTTCACACTTTCTTTCTAAAACCAAACAATCCATTTCTCCTGCCTTTTCTCCCTTTCCTGTTTCGTTACAGTCTTCCTGACCACTAATTCTACCTAAATATCTCTCGTCTGCCTGCCCACCTGTTTGTCAGTCCCCCTGTCTCTCTGTGCCATCTGGTAATGTGGTTGGAGGTGTGCTCTGCTCTCCATCCATCAGAGATTCAAACCCCAGCTGTCATCTCCCTGGTGACAGCCCCGGGGTTACTACGGATACCGTCTGGTGAAGAGGAGAGGAAGGTCATCTGTTTCACGCAGGAGGAACTTCATCAAAGCTAATACTTAATTTCACACTTTTCCCCTGGTGCTCTGATCTCCTGGTTTAGACTGCATATCCAACTAAATGCTGTACATTCCTGATGCACTCTGTTGACTATTTATACATAAAAGCTAGTTTACTTGTCACAAGGTGTACCACTCAAGTTGTGGAAACAGTTTTAAATATCTTCTGTGGCTCTTTAGGATGAAACACTGATGATGTCGTTAGGGTTAATCTTGGGTTAAGCTTGAGACAATCTCAGAACCCTTTGGTTTTGGTCTGATGGTGATTTAGCCTCTGCGGGCAATGGCCGATATTTCAGGAGTTCAGGTGTAAGTAGTGGATACGCGGCCCAAGATGTCCTCTTCTGTGCACCAGTCATTGATTACAGTCCGAGACAGACTTTATAAACAGAGTTATGACTCTCTGTAAACAGTTTTGTACGTTATGTTTCGACCAATGCCTTCCACACAAACTGTTTACCAGCAGGCAACCAAATGTTGCGCTCTTAGGACGACAAGACTCTTCTGTTTGGCAACTGTTTGACAACTCTCCCCGACACTCAGTATATTTTTTGGGAATAGTTTGCTCGGAGCAGCCGGGTCTTACATGGCAACACAACAAAACATGTCCCCCAAGACAAGAAGAAGAAGAAGAAGAACAAGAACAAGAACAAGAAGGAAGGCATGAAATTAAAATGTGTTCTGCCGGAGATTCCTGTGCATGACATTACGTTTATAATGTTGAATGTTTCTAGGTTGCAACACAAAGCCTACTCAGATGTACTTGGTCAGTACCACTCGGACTATAAACGGATACCAAAATCGTGTCCTGTTGCCTATAGATTCTGCATTCATATGCAGATATCTGTTCGTAGAGATTAGCCTTGAATCTTCAAATGTTTGACAGACAACCTGCCTTATAAAATAAAGGCATGGAGTTTGAAAGATGAGAGTATTAAACAGGCACGGAAGGTCCGATGGTAGAGGCTTTTGAGTTACATTTTGGAAAATGTCATACTCGGGAATAAATGCCCTGATACACCAAGTCGGTGGTCGGCCATTGGTCATTGTCTATGAGCATCTGTCTTCCTAGTTTGTGCTGGTTGTCCCATTGGCACTAATTGGCACTTTTTGGCTTTGGTGTGTTTGGGCCTTAGAAGTCAGAATATCCCCCAAAGATTATGTCTTTTTTAAACACTACATCCCTGGTGTGCCCTCTTAAAGGCTTGATAAGTTTTTGTCTTGCGTTACCAGACTTTGGTCATCTTAGAAAAACACTGGGCAATCTAGCGTTACTTTCAACAGTCATAAATTATGTCCTGGGGGCAGAAATGGCCTACACTAAAGAGATGTGATCCCTGTGGCAAATGACTTTACCATGAGCATCTGGAGCAGACTACATCCCAATTTACCGAGCTGTGGTCCCTCAATCCTTAGTCATGCCATCGGCAAATGCAAACAACCAACCACCAACGCAGATGACCACGGATATACCCGTCATTATACGCTTTGAAAGGTCACTAAGGATATCATTAGTACAACCACACAGTTGGAATCCCTTCAGCTTGTTAAACAGCTTCTTGCAGCATCTTGGGGTATTTCATTCGAGTGCACACACTGACTCACGCACATTTCCTCCTAGTAAATGGATTTTGGTTTCAGGATTGATGCATGTTGGGACTTTTACTCCGTTTCTAAATAAACTGAGTTAAAAGTAGGTGTGTAATTATTCATGGAAGATAAAAACTGAAGTGTTATTCGCATTAGCTCGTGAGGCATCTGCAGATCTCAGTCCTGCTGCATGTTTATGTGTGTTTGTGCGTGTGTGAGCAGAGGCCAGTCATCTCTAGATGTGGTTTAGCCATCTCCTCAGAGGAAATCTTTGCGGCTAACCTGTCAGGCCAATCAAGTGCTCCATAAGCTGTGATGACTCTTACATCTGTCAGACAGGGTCAAAGATCACTGCAGACTCTCTACCAGTAAGAATCCCAGCTGAGTGAGAGGGCGGGCGGTGACGGGGAGCAGCTCTGGATATTTGCCAGAGAACAGGACAGCCCGGCATGGAATTTGGGAGAAAGGAGCACTTTATACATCCGGTCCTTCCAAGTATAAATTCAGCCTTGAATGAAAACAAAATGCGTCTCCTCATGTTGTAGGCCCCTCGCATTTCCTTCTCCTCCTCCCCTCTCTGAAAAAATACCTCCATCCATCACTGGAGGAGGCTTTATATCAAAGTTTGTTTTGTTTACTTTAAAAGCTTAGGTCATGCAGGTCCTGGGCAGCTCAGAAAATAACTCTTTACTGTGTGTATTTGTTTAGGGCTTATACTAAAATGTTTTGGGAGGTCTGGGTGAGTAGTGAATTTGTTTGTTCTTTCTTTTCTGTCTCTATCAGGCCCAATGTGTGTGGCTCTCGCTTCCATTCATACTGCTGTCCGGGCTGGAAGACTCTGCCGGGAGGGAACCAGTGTATTGTTCGTAAGTTTCTCCATCCTTAAATCCTCTTTAATACAATTCGACAAAGCCTAGCGGAGAAGATAAGAAATAGGCGTGGGATAATTCAGTTTGTGTCTCATTGTGTATGGCTGAAGAAATGAAGAATAAATTAAATCAATCTCATCTCCTCTTTGTCTCTCCAGCAATTTGCAGGAATTCATGCGGGGATGGCTTCTGCTCCAGACCCAACATGTGTACCTGTTCAAACGGCCAGCTCTCTCCCAGCTGCGGAGCAGGAGGAGGAGGTCAGTAAGAGCGCCACTCATCACACGTAACTACAGTAACTAAGGCTTCATCAAACATCAGTCCCATCATATGGTGTTGAGATAAATAGAATTAAAACAGTTTTATTTAAAGTATTTGCATTTCTTCCCCACATGCACAAATTATAAGCAGTTTGGTGTTCAATTTTCAGGGATCAAACCACCAACCCTACAAGAGCTGAAACAATTAGTTGATCATTCGACTAGTCGATCGACAACAGCTATTTAGATCATGGAAGCAAGTAAGCAAGAAAACAGTCCCCAATTCTAGCTTCTCAAATTATATGTGCTGCTTTTCTGTGTCTCGCTTGATTGAATTGAAGTTTTTAAGGGGTAGTTGGACAAAACAAGACACTTGACGATAATAAGGGTGCTTGGGAAATACACTTATTTGCTCTCTGGTTGAGCATTTGATTAGAAGATCAGTACCACTCATTAGTTTAGCATAAAGACTGAAAATGGGGGAAACAGCTAGCCTGGCTTGGTCCAGACATAACAAAGGTACCTACCAGCAACTCAAAATTACTGGTTAGCTGTAATGGAATCCTGGAGTCTCCATTTGTTGACTGACAACTGCCCCCAGCCAACAAATAGGCTGAATGTCATGCTAACAACAACCATCACTTCCAGTTAACAACTGGCAATTGATTTAAATTGCGGAGATATGTGAAATCTTCAAACTCGTTTATTTGTGTTGTCATTTTCAGCCGTATCCATAGCGTCTAACGATATACACTGATGGTCCAGCCTTTCTGAGGTTTCTGCTGTGCTCATTTAATGTACTGTATTGCTTTGCTTGTCTATAGTGTGAACATATCACAATACATTTAAACCACAGACACTGATTATAAAGTCATAGTTTCTGTTCTCTAGTTTCAACAGTGTTGGCTCGCCCGCCACAATACCCCACAGTAACTTCAAGTTGCCTAACGTAACCCAACTAACGCAATGCCAACAACCTCAATGAAGTTGTTTCTTTGATTACGAAGAATGAAATGAGACGTGAAGCTCAATTGTCACAAGATGCTTGCCACAAATTTAGTCATGAGGTCCCGACTGCCAGATTTTCCCAACTCTGCACACTATAAGTCTTTTCGACTGGCACTAGCTATCCCAGATTTCCTCCCTTTTCAGACGCTGAGTCCAGAGCTGTCTTTGTTTGCTATTTGCAAATGGAAATCTAAAAAACCCAAACTCTTTTCCACTCTGATGGTTACCCAGCTCCCCCATAGACAACAAGACTTCGCCGTTTTCTCTTGATATCTCAGCTGTACCTCGCCCCCTTTTGCTCAGAACCCTAAAACTGTATGAACGTGGGGCAGGGGTTTTCTCCCAGGACGTTAGTATAATTGAACATTGTGTATAGTCCAGCACATAACCCCAGTGAAATGACGAATTATACTTTCAACACTTTGTTTTTTGTACGGATCAGACAAACAAGATGTAATGTACTGAGCTTTAAATGTGCTGATAGGTGGATTTTGTTACTTTTGTACAAAGCCAGGCTAGCTGTTTTCAATCTTTGTGCTAAGCTAAGCTAACCAATATGACAGATATGAGGGTGGTATCTATTTTCGTATCTAACTCTCCACCAGAAAGCAAACAAGCAAACAAGAAGCATACCCCCCCCCAAACACCTGAGCTACAGATACACATCCGTCTTGTTAAGTTCAGACGGATAATACAAAACACAGGACTCCTTTTTCCATCAATACCAGTCCAATTTTTGAATCCTGTAGACAACTCAAGCGTAGGATTGCGTAGCGGTTAGAGGCTTTCCTTCAACTATGTTCCCAGATTGATTGAAACCTCTTTTTAAAGAGCCTTTGGCCCATTGCTCACCTTATTCGATTACTTACTGTACACAAGGCCTCTCAGAATAATCCAGTAGATCACTGTTGTAATAGTATAGAAATACTATATTCCCATTATTCTTCTAAATGACCTCATGCCTGACTTCACTTTACTGTGCGATAAGTGGCCCCAACTACCGATGAAACGATACTGCCTGTTACTGAGCAGCTTCAGTTCCTACTCATCCAATTGCTCGGCTATTTTCCAGATGTAATGGTTCCACCCTTCTCCCATGGGGGCTACAATAGTACTGTAGCCAGTGTAATATTAGTGCATGAAGTCCCAGGCCTGTAGGTCACAGGGTTTGTCAGGATTAAAGTAGAGAGTCTGGCTGCCCCAGCTCAGTCTGCTGGGCTTAGTTACAGACCACTCAGGATGTGTGTGTGTGTGTGTGTGTTTGGAGCAGAGCGAGGTGTTTTACAGCACATGCAGAGTGTGTGAAATCACGTTTGTCTTAGTGAGATTAGTGCAGTGTGTGCAGGGTTTAACTATGAAGTTAATATGTGCCTGACATGCAGAAAACATTGTCGTTAAGCACCACTTTGGGAGCATGCAAAGTATGTGTCGATGTGTGTATTAAGTAGCGTGCAATATGTTCAGCTTCACTGCTTTGGTCGGCCAAAGTCGGCTCGTCAGTCACGCCTGGCCCCTGCCAGACCCTTTACACATGCTCACATTCCATTAAGCCCACTAACACACACATTTTCACTCGCACAACTGCACACGAAGATATACAGACGCTCTTATACTAACAGACAGGCAAAAAAACGTACCAGCACACACAAGCTAACGCAGTGAGCATCAGTTGGCTGTGACCCAGAGGTGTAAAACAGGATCTGTTCCAGCCATAAGTAAGGACGACCCTCAGAGGAAGGGCATGGAGGGTGGGGTGGAGGAAAAACAGCCTCTGACCTGTATGGCAGGATACGCAGAGATCTCCTGCAGAGTCAGTGCTTTGGCAAGAGCTATGAAGTCATGTTCCTCAGGGTCAGGAATGGCGCTCAAAAGCGAAGTGATAAATTAGAGTGAGAGCTTAGCAGAGTTGGGCCGAACTGATCGTCACACTCTGTGATTCTCTGCTTTCCCCAGCAGGGATTTATGGGGGGTTTCTACAGATCTACAGGCAGTGGGGAGGCAGGGAAGGAAACTACTGAGAATTATCAGAATAATCAGAGACAGCTTTATTTTCTATGATTAGTATATTAGAAATATGTTTTAGTGCACGCTGAGGAGTGTATCATTGCAGTCCTCTTCGTCTGGCTTCTCTGGCAGCTTCCATGAAGGTCAGAGGTCAAACAGCTTTATGGACTGAGATAAACATACACCAATTAGTGAGCACTGAAAGCTGAGGAATGGCTCCGAAATACAGTGGAGGTCACTTTATGTGATCAAAGTTAGCCATCTCCTCTATAAGTCAATTTCCTCACTGGCCTGCATGCACTCCCCAAACTCCACTGTGTCTAAATCTTTGTTATATTTGGGTTAGATGTGTCTTCGCTCCATTAATATTTAATATTACAGCTTTGTTTTGAAGTTGAAAACTGTTTTCATAACATAATCCGTCTCGGAGGCTTCTGGCCAAGAGAAGGCGAACACTCCTCATCATAGATCTTGTCTTCCCAAACGTGCTGACTCCCAAATTCAGTTTTTGGAGAGAGTCCACCATTTAACAGGATAATTCAGTGCAGTTGGAAACAAATTGCAGTTCTATGGAGATCCGTTTGGAAACACCAATTTCCTCTGCCTTAATTATACAGCCTGATTCTAGCACCCTGGTTCGCCGGGTTATAGATAGCATCTTTATGTCTCATGTCTTGCCTGTGGAATGCAGAGGTCCAAATAAATGAGCAACACATTTGTGATTTTCTACATGTAACCCACGTGTCTGCGATTATTGTTGTGTCCACACAGATGGTTGTCTATGATTTCTTTTATGGCTCTTCCTGGAATTTTTGTTGTTTGCCAAAGAACAATACAAGGGCCTGTTTCTGTGGATAGCCTGGCAGACCTTTAAGAAATGTTACACTTTTCCACAAATAGAGAAGTAAAATCTTAGTGAAGCCAAGGCGGCTTTGCAGAGGTGGGACCGAGTCATTGTTTTGCAAGTTACAAGTAAGTCTCAAGTGTTTGCACTCAAGCCCCAAGTCAAGTCCTAAATGTTAAATATCATAATGTGCTCTTCACCAACTGTAATGCTACTTTAACAACAGAGTAATGATGTCTTACATTTTAAAAAATCATGACAGACTTTTTAAAATTTGTAGCCTACTTCGTTAAAACAAGTTCTCCAACAAGTGCTCAGTAACGTAACGTTAGTTCTTCGTGGTTCTCTCCTGCAGCTTGACTGGATGCGGTCAGATTGGTTTAAATAAAGTGGATCTGGAGAGTTAAGTGTTGACTGGTTGGGAATGAATAGCGTTAACGTTGATTCAGGAAATGAGTTGATTCACGGCACACTTTTTAAATGATAGGTATTTTTCAAGTCAAAAGCCTCAAGTCCAAGTGAAGTCATGAGTCATTGGTGTGAAATATCAAGTTGAGTTGACAGTCTTTTTTTGATTTTATGAAGTCGAGTCTAAAGTTATCAAATTTGCGACTAGAGTCTGACTCGAGTCCAAGTTATTTGACTCGAGTCCACTCCTCTGTGGCTTTGTAACTGAATGATAAGCAGGCGTTACGTGTCAGTTCCCAGACAACAAGGGTTCACGCTGTCAGTCACCCTTGTAATAAACACACTGACTGTTTAGTGCAGAGCAGCTGTGCTGAGGCTTGTATAGGGTCATCTTTATAACCTCGTCCTTCCCATAGCCATAATTACAAAATCATTACCACGGACGTTCTTGCCCTAATGCCGAGAAACAGCTGTCTTTAGACTGACAGGCTTCCATTCACAGACAGCAGTAGTGAATCCTGGGAATGCGGAGAGAGGCCTTTTTTAATTAGAAGCCATGCCTTTTTAACATAGTCAGTCTTGACCACAAAGTAATGCTCCATCTTATTAGGTATGAGGCTTGTGTGCAAATAAATGGATCTAAATTACCCCAAACACTGATGATGTGTGTGAAGTACTGAGCTGGAGGACTCTTAGTTTCCCAGAACGGAAAGAAATCTTTGTGTTTGTCCCTCAACCTGCTTTGACAGCATCTCATGCAGCTTTCTGGTTCACTACATTGTCCGACCATGCCTGAAAGTGAGGCTGACTTGTCACTGGTCCCTGGGGTGTGCGTAAATCAGGACAAAACACAGCTATAAAGCTCCTCAGTTTTCCATCAGACACACACACACGTACCCACAAGCACACACTCGCACATGCCCAATACACAAGCCTGGACTTCCTGTGTTTCGCAGGCTCTCGTAAAAAACACCCAGATGTGAGCAGCTCACCGACAACACCACCAGAGTACAGAGGTGCATTGTGGTGCCGCAAAGCAAGTCCTTTTGCTCAACGTCTGGAAGACACAAACACACACACACACACACACACACACACACACACACACACACACACATTACACAGTAGGGGGATGTCCATATATATATATATGGACATCCCCCTACTGTGTTGCTCTACAAGTGCAGCTTTCCAGGCACGGGTCATTGGAGCAAACCATCTCTCTCCACCTGCGGGGGATGAAATGCCACGAGGAGGGGGAGCGAGAGGCGAAGTTAACCAGTGAGATCATCTCCTTCTGTCTCCAAATGTGCTTGTTTGCTTCCTTCTTCTCCTCCTTCCCTTCCCATCTGCAGAAAAAACACATGACACCTGGTACACGTGGTACCTCCAATGGCTCTCCAGCACCTGTCCCATCATCCTTTGTTCCCTAAGGGCAGAGAGTTCACTGGGCATAAGACTCAGTGAAGACTAGGTATAAGGAAAATCTTGCCCCGTATGTTCTTGACCCATTAGAAACACTGTTTGTGGGGGACAAGTTGCCTTTAGCTTTGGATTGCAACAAAGCTGGAATGGTTTTCTCCAGGGTTTCTGTCATGGCAGGGAAAACTGAAATCACTCACTGCGCGCATTATTCAGGTTTCACATCACCGCTCCTCTTGTTGGCCTCGAGAGAAGAAAGAGAGTCAATAGGGCTTACAGTGTTAACCTCATGTCTTGAGCTGCGGTTGAAACCTGAGAGCAGGACCAGACCCATCTCCCCAAAGAGTGAAGGGAGAGACAGCACACTAGTCCACTGACCGATAAACCCGGCTTGCCCCAGAGTCCCAAACTATTTGCTTTAATTTATCACCACATGTTACCATGAGACGCAATCCAGACAAAAAGTTGTTAGTGCCAAATCTGTATGCAGAGCCTGCCAAGTGTTGCACATGAGAAAGTTAACTTGAATTCTTTCTAGACTTTAGATGCATTAAATATATCGAGCGAATGAAAGCTCTGTTGACAATTCCAGTGGAACTGCACCTCTGCCCTGCATTTACTGAAACTACACAGCGTCCAAGATTCGTGCTGTTGTGCTTTGACTCATGTAACTGAAGTCTGCGCTGTGTAATCTACCAGTAAGGCAGGCGTGGGTGATCACAATGAAAAGCTACCTAAGACTGTGTTCACTCATCATGACTCACACAAGTCATATTTAGTGTGTTTGGGTACAGTCAGAATAAGTGGGTGGATTACAGTGGCTGAAAATGCCTCCTGTTGGCAAGTGTGCGCACTCAGAAAGTCTCATTAGACAAACTCAGCTCTGAGGAAGCTCAGTCATTTCCCCTCTGCTGCACAGCTCCACATGCCAGAAATGTTAGAGAGGGAAAGAGACATAAACAGACAGATGGAGGGGGCGAGAGAGAGAGAAAGAGAGAGGAAATTAATGTTGAACTTGCGATTAAGATATAGACAGAGGAGCATGAAAGGCGCGGAGGGAATAGTGGAGGAAGGAAGAAAAGCGAAGGCACAGGGAGACTATAGGACAATAAAAAAATCCTCTTGAGCCAGGATGAAAGTGAAAAAGAAGACGCAAGGAAATATTAAGAGAATACTTTAGCATCCAGCATTGTAAATGTCTTCTCTAATCTTGTGTTTGGTAAAAGGCTGGCTCAGCAGAAATCTTTCTGTCTGCCAGGAAGACCAATTAGTTTCTCTTCTGAGAGCTGCTGCTACGTGTTTGAGACTGTCAGATTGGCCCTCTCACAGTCTGGTGTCGCAGTCTGCCAGCTAAGAGGCTCGGCTCCTGCTTCACATCTTAATACCTGCACCACCACATCACTCCTGCTTTGTTTATTCAGAGTAATCCTTCTCTTACAGTCGCTCCTCTGTGCATCCTGTTTGGACTTTTTCTTGCCATTGTAACATACTTCTCCTCCCCCCTCTCCCAGTTTCCCTCTCCTCTCAGCAAATTCCTGACTGACTGACTGACTGACTGACTGTAGCATACAGCTGGCTCGACTTATTGCCTACCCCCAGTCTGCTTGATTAGCTTTGGTTTTGTGGCCTGGGGGCCTTTGAGCCTTGTCTGTTCATCTAAAGCTGCTAAAGAAACACCAGTGTTGTGCAAACCCAGCTCAAGTGGAAAAAAGCTTCTTAAAGTGTTAAGTGACCATGCATACTTAACTCACTGGTGTTTGGAAACAGCTCTTAATGTGTCTTTTTATTGGGTAATAATATAACGAAGCAATCTCACCACTCGATCGTTTAACTCTCCCATTTAATTTCCTAAAAGTCGAGGTTTGGTTGATAATACCAGTAAAAGCTTTTGAATAAAAAAGTCTTAACTGACTCACACCACAAATTCAGAGCTGCTGTCTTCGCTTATTTGGTGGTAACGTTGCAGCTCGTCTTATTTGGTAAAACTGGATGTGAAGGGCTGATCATTTTTGAAGTGTATCTGTTCACACTCCTGTTTCTTTGCGCCCTTCCCACTCATCATCACCCCTCTTTCTCTCTCTCCTACAGTTCATTCCTGTAACGTCAGGTGTATGAATGGAGGCAGCTGTGCAGAGGATTCGTGCTCCTGCACCAAGGGCTACACGGGCAGCCACTGTGGACAACGTGAGTGAAATCTGCTGCACAGTCAGCTGGTGAATGTGTGTGGGGATTGTTGCACACTGTCACCTGCTAGAGTATGTAATTATAAGGAGCAGATATCTTTTGAGGGATAAAAAAGGTGATGGAAATGGTGCAAATTGTCCTCACTTGAAAGACTTTCTATAAGCCAACCAAATACTTTCGGTATGGTACCTTTGGGACCAAAAGTAACTCTTCAGACATGGTACCTAGACCCTAGCGTTTCCACTGCAAACCCTTAAATGTGGGCGGGGTTGTTGCCACTCACTGCTCCGCCCAACACTCACTGTATTTCCTCATTACTGGCGACACAGATTGAAGTCTGCACCCGGTTTATCGTCCACAGAACGAGGCTGCACGAACTATATCATACTGAAATGCTCGGTGGAAACGTTATACATACATACAATACATATTTCTGTCTTTATATCTGGACTTCATCAGTATGCAGCAGCTGTACAAAGGACTTTTTTAAACTTTTGGTTCAGCTTTCACTTGCAGCACGTCCAACCAGAAACACAGCACATTGTATACTTTGAATTGTATTGCCAAATACATGGTGAAACAAACAAGCTGTACTGTAGCTGTTTAAAGGAATACGTCACCCTCCAAATGACCATTTGTATATAAATGACTCACTCCATGTTAGGTTGAATTCATGGAGAGAAAATGTTGTTTTTCCTGCATGCCTTTGGTGAATGAAGAATCCCCAAAACGGAGGAAAATCCTTGAAGAATTGACGTCATAGGCGGCCACAGCAAAATTATATCAAAACATCCCTTTGCAAACTCTCACACAACTCGTTGAGTATAAACTAGGTCTCATTTATCCAGTCGTAAGCTCAGTGCTTCCCCAACAGTCAGCCATTTACGACATGTAGAAGAACTGAACTAAAGCAGAACTTCTCTATTTTGTCTTCAGAGCGACTCCATTGACAAAAACAGTAATTTTACCTCACTGAACACGGGAGCTGCTGGTCGACTGCTGTCTCTATCAGTTCATATGTGTTATTGTGTGACTTTATGTTTTTAAAGGGTTTGTTCAGATTCCCCAAAGGCAGTGGTAGATCAGCGGCTCCTGTAACATTACTGTTTTTGTCAGTGGAGAGCAGAGATAAGTTTTACTTTTAGCTCAGTTCCCCGCTGTAAAGGGCCGCCTGGGAGTATAAGGCTGGTTAAATGAGAGTGATTAAATTGCATGAGTTGTGTGAGAATTTGTAAACAGATGTTTTGAAATACTTTTTTTTTTTTTTTACTGTTTTAGTGTTGTTAAATGAGGTCACCCATAGCTTCAAATCATCGAGAAATTGGAATTTGGATTCTTTGCTCACCGTGAAGGCATCCGAGAGAAAACAAGGTTTCCTTATGAATTCTCTGGCTTGCATTAGGGTCGATTTTTGGGTTAGAGAAAAGCTTAAAGCGAGGCACGCAGTGAAGAGGGTTGGCGTTACTGGTCGAAGAACTGATGTCATCACTGAAAGTCCTCACATATGTTTGTAATACAAATATACAATGCTGTATGTGTTTGTGTGTTGGTGATGCAAGTGATTAAAAAGTGAAGTCATCTGAAGCTTTGTGAAAAATGTGTTTGTGTGTCTGTAAGAGAGAGAGAATGTCTTAAGTGTGTCATTCTCCGTGAATCACACTCCCTTCCTCTGTCTCCTTTAGCTGTGTGTGAGAATGGCTGCCAGAACGGTGGGCGCTGCATTGGGCCCAACAGATGTGCCTGCGTCTACGGTTTCACTGGCCCGCAGTGCGAGAGAGGTGAGTGCTCATCCTCGTTTCCGTGTTGAGACAGTGTGTTATGATTCACCCTGTCTCGCTGCACCTCAGATATAATACAGACCTGCTGGTGCTAGTCCTGGCTTGGTATTTTTGTGGGGAAACCAAGGGGTGCTAAAACAGGGGAACAATCCCTTATATAAGTTATTACAAAGTTATGCACACCCACAGTTTGCACATTTTATGGGAGAGAAACAAAGACAAATATTAAAGCTACTTAAAGGTCGGCTGTTTTTGATTTTGCAGAGCAATTTACTGGTAATTCTGACGAGGGCTGCACAGTATTGTAGTCATCATTGCGATGTCAAACACATCGTGGAAGACTGCGATATTACACTGAACATGGTAACAACATATTAAATTACATCTTGTCTGTATGCGCTAATTTAACTGCTACACTTTGGGCAATCAGACAGAGCCTTCGCCGTCAGTCATCGCCTGACTTGTCAGACGCATCACACAATGAGCTGAGGTTAATTAGACTTGTGCTGCCATATTGTTTTGCTTGGTTGAAGGAGGAAAGTGTGACAAGATGAGTGCAGACGAAAAAGCAAATGCCAAAATGGAACTGGTGGCAAAAAAAACAACAACACATCAGCCGACCGGCAAAGTTTTGATACAGGAGAAACAACGTGGCACAAGCACTGTCCAAGGCTGAGCCATGACCTGAGCACACTTTTATGTCTGTTCATTAATAATATGTAATATGGTTATCGTGATTCAATAATGTTATTGCATAATGTATTCTCTTAGAATGGTCCGTATGATACCTATGAACAGTTTGCTTGATATCCCACCAATTAGCACCCCACAAATGACACTATGTCTTTAAATTACAGTTGCATACTCAATGTGAAGTTATGGAGGTTAGGCTTTGGCAAGTAAAGTTACTGTGGTTAGGTTTCTTCTTTAGGTTTAGGCAGGTGAAGTTACAGAGGGTAGGTTTGGGAAAAGAAACTTGGCGAGGACGAACCTTAAAATGACTCAAAGTCCAGGGGACAGTCCCAGGGGAAAATCCAGGGGGAAAGTCCAGGTTGTTGTGAACTATCCACCACCCCAACCTTCCTCTTTACAAGACCACTTGAGACTGCTTCCTTGTTCACTCCCATCAGCAGATTGGTCATGTAACTGCAGCCTTTCAAAATACCTGGGATATGTCCAAATTTAGGTGCATTACTTATTGGAAAACAGTGAGAACAGCCTGTATTGCTTATCCTCATATTATGCAGCCCTAACTTTAACCTACTGTACTGTACTTGACACAGTTGGGCGTACACACAGTCTTTCATTTGCAATGACTGACTGTAACTGCCATTTTCTGTGAGCTCACTGTTTTCATCTCCAAATATGAGATTTATATGGATGTCACAGTGTGTAAAACATTCATTATGACTGATGAATAATAATAGCCACTACTACTGTGCTTCTGTGTAAAAGTAAAACTAAAATCTTCCTTTAAATATACCCCATCCTGTGTACAGTGACTAAAATAGCCTTTATCAAGCTTGGGAGTCAGCTGCTCCCCACCCACACTCTAATGTTAAGGAAGATATCAGAGCAGGAAGGCTTTGATGTGGCCATGCAGTCGTGAGCGTTGTTCCTATCAGTCCAGACATACTCGCTCCTGTAAGGTGGATGACTTCATGCAGTTAGCTCAGACAGACAGTGGGTGTTCGTCTCCTGAGCTTTGAACAGAAGCCTGAGGTATGTGTGTGGTGGGAAGTGATGGCAGGGTGTTGGAAGTAGGTGGTACAGTCTCGTGGCAGATGGAAAAAATACCTGAATTGACGGCCGTGCTTAATTTCCGTTCACCTCAGGTCACCTTTTCAGAGAAGGAGAGGAACCTTTACACCTTTAGATACTCTCTGTCACCTAACTCACCTTTCTGTGGCCCTCACCTCCTCCGTCTTTGCTCTGCTGTTACTGACACTGACAGAAGAGTGTTCTTGGCCTGTAATTTCACTCACCTCATTCATCTCTCCGATGCATTCCTTCCCCTCTACCTATACACGTTTTATATGTATGCATGCTTGTGTAAAAAAAAACAGCCATAAACACTCATCTCTTCCACATCCACTCATCTGTTTTCTTTCAAATGCTATCCTCCCCTCTCTCCCTATCATCCAGTCTTCTTCTGTCGTGTTTGCTTGTTTGTTTTTTACCTGTTTTCATCCGAGGCTACCTCTTCATCAAATTCTATATCTTTCCAAGCCTTCATCTTACCCTCCGTTCCACAACTTGTGTCTCCATGGAGCTCTGGAGTCTTGTTTTCTGGTAAAATACAGCTTTTTGGGGGTTGAGTTCATCAGAGGGAGCCTTAAAAGACATCTGGCAATAAATACCCTCCCCTTCCTCCCCCCCGTCATTCCCACAGGACTGACAGAAAAGACTTTCTTTGTAGAGTGATCGTGGACATTTCCTGATGAGGAGTGGAGAAAGGTAGGGAAGCAGAGAACGAGAAGGAGAGAGGGATGGAGGGGAGCCGGGAGAAAGAAGGGAGGGACAGGGGTGAAAATGAAAATGGACTCCCCAGCTGTGTACACAAAGCCTGGTGGAGGGGAGTACAAACACTCTCCATGTTGCAGGAATGGGGAGACTGCTGGACCTGCAGGTAGTCACAAGGGAAACACTTATAAATCTTTGTTTGTGTGTGTGTTTTTGGTGCCAGACATCCTTCAGTGAGAGGCGAGCAGGGCTAAATTTGTCTGCATAATTCATAAGAAATCACATTCGTGAGAGCAGACTTAAAAATGATCCTAGTTACTGCACGCTGGATATGAAAATTGAAAGTTCCAAAGTTGGACCTCAACAATTTGAATTTACAGCTACAACATGTTTATTTTCACTCAGCTTGTCACCGCATCTTTAGCAAACGGGTCGCTGAGGAAATTGTTCTTCAGCTTGCCAGAAACGAATTGTTAGTGCACAGACAAGAAGAAATTGTTCTCAAATTTCGAGTCTAATTATTCTGAGATTTTCTATAATTTTGATAAATGACCTGTATTTTTTTTTAATATTGGGCTTGGCCTTAAATAGATGGATTCACCCTGGTGTAACCTCTGGTGTTTTTATTGCTCCCTTGGGTATTGTGGTTTGAGAGTTTGTGCAACTGAGTCCATGAGTCAGTAGATTTACTGTGTGATTCAGTGAGAAGACTGTCGATGAACTGTGATTATGAAGGCAGTGAAAGTCAACCAGTATGGGTGAACTGGGTGTGCTGAATGGACTCATGGGAAACTTCTCAGGGTTCGCGTGTCTGGGGGGTGTGTGTGCACGTGCGGCTGTGTGTTCACAGCTTGTATGTCCCTGAGGCTCGCTGACTTTGGTTAGATAGCGTTAGAGTTAGTCATTCCTCCTCATGTATAAAAAACAATCCCCCCATCTACGCCATGAGTAACCTGTCATTATTCAGCAGCTTTATGTGTGCGTCACTGTTTTGCTTCTCCGTATGTGAGCATACATGGTTCACTGTATCCATACCTTAATGTGAGTTTCACTCTCACAGAGTTGTGAGCATGGCTGTTGACTCTTTTGGCTGCGGAGAGTCAAACCATTTTTGGACCAAATAGTTCTGGGGACTCTGACCTTCAAGGGTTTCAAAGGTACCTTGTCAGTCATGGTTCCTCTTGTGCTAGGTGAGAGCCTACGCTGAAATAGGAGCTAAAAACATCCCTTAAAACAGTGTTGTAAGAACCATGATCGTTCCTATTTCTTAAGGGTGGGTACACAACAAAAAAGAGGGTCCTTGAAACAACAACAGTTCCCCTGATGCATAAAAATGCCTCATGTTGCCCTGATTTGCGATTCCCGAGATGGACCATCTCTGGAGTCAGGTCAAAGCGTCGCCGACTGCCCCCAAGCTGGTTGTGGTGACAGCAATTTGTGGTAGTTGCTCAGCAAAATTGTAACAAAAGTCTAAAGATCAATGATGAGAAGTAGCTGCCTATCAATAACATTGTAATCATAAACCTAATTGATCCAAGACAAGCTCATCGTCAGTTAAAGACATACCTTCGAGCAGGTAGCTGTGCTGTATGGACATGCAAATCACCGCTGTGCTCGGCTGACACACTGAGCCAAAGCCAAGCAGCACATGTGTACAGACACATGTGGCCGGGTCACACTTTCTCATTTTACAGCTAAACAGTACACTAAAAGATGTTTCTGAAAACATTTGAGGTGAGAAATAGGTAAAGCAGTAACAGAATCTGAATTCACATTAAATCAGTGCAACCTAGTTTAACAGTCTGACTGCAGTTCTCTGTAAGTTGACTGCGTGAGAGACTCCTCAGCTCTGACTGGTTGTTTTTGGTGTGCTGCGGTAGAATTTAGTAAATGACACTAGAGGCAGTAGAAAGAGAATGAGGGACATGATTTCTTTTCACAGATTATCTGTCTCATGTACGTCTTTCAGAATGCAAGTGACAGATTCAGCAAATATGACACAGAGTGATTTTCAGAAAAGTTCCCAACTGTAACTTTAAGTGTCTGAGCAACACCCCAATATGAGCCCCACTGCATTAGTGTGTGTTAATGTATGTTTTTCACATCATTTCACCTGCGTGCTCTCTAAGAGGGAGTGGTGCTGATGTGTGTACGCCCAGCCTTGGCTCATTAATCAGTCTCTGCTCCAGCTCAGCTCGGTCCAGCCTGTCTCAGTGGACCTAGACAGGCTCTGTGGTCAGTCCCAATCCCAGCCAGTGGCCCAGTCCAGAGCAAATAAACCGTTAATCGCAGAGGAGCAATTTTGCCCCCCCCCCACCAGCAGGCGGTGACGTCAAGGGCATTCTGAGGTGCTGGAAGAGTAGGAAGCTATGCTATTTCTGCTCTATTGACTCTGGATAAGAGTGGACAGAACATGGCTGGACATGATGGCTGCACTGGTGTATGGGTGGGACTCAGGGGCAGGCGCAGGTCACCCTGTGGAAAATATTCCCAATGACAATTTAGTTTGAGTCAGCCAGTTTGAAGCTGTGCTAAATTTGATTTACAGCAAGTCTATAAATTATATACTAATGCAGCATGACGTTGCCCCTTAATGTAGACCCCATATGTGTGTTTTCCATATGCAGGAATTTCTGCTGCAAGACGCCCAGTGAACCCTATCAAGGCACAAAGGAGCAAATATCAAGCTAAGAACTGGCTGACAGTGTAAAATGCTGCAACACTGTTTCAATCCATGTCTGGAAATGTGTCTCCCTGGGCTGAGATAATGAGCCCTGTGCTCCTTCCAGATATTATGTATGATTATATGCTGTGAATTAAATCATCATGTTATATATTAAGTGTAATTAGGAACGTCACATTTCACAAGCTGTTTTTAGTGTCTGCTTTTCATGGGGCACTAAATTTTGATGATCCGTCTCATAAACAAAGAGCGGAGGAAATTATTCACCAGTGCCCTGGCCCAATTTACAGGCTCTGGTTTGTTCAAATCGATACTTGAGTAGTCTCACGGGATGGTGATGAAGGCCGTCTTTGATCTGGCCTGATGAAAAATGGGCTGATTTACTCCTGCTGCAGTCAAGAGAGCACTACAAAGACTTCCCCCTCCCTGAATAAGTAACATGTCCCATGAGCTGTAGTTGTTGATGGAGCCTGGAGCCCACTTGCCCGACTGTGTTTTCGCCTGGCGGTGTCTGCGTTCAGTAGAGTCTGCGTTATTGTTCCACTGTGGGACGGTATTGTGGCGGCGGGTTTCCTAAAACAGACAAAAATAGCAGCAAAAGTCGAGATGGATTTGACAGTACAATGGGTGAGAAACAGAAACAATGACAGAGGAACAACTTGATGCCACAAGATATGACGTCACAGTTCCAACAAGTGTGTGCAAAGTGTTAAAAATGACCGATAATTTTGATAATACATTTTTCCATGTGGTCATATGGGCTCTGTACACTATACACACAGCAGTTCACTACAAGCTTCAGACTTTCAGATCTTAGTAGATAGCTGAGGGCTTATCTTTCCCTTTTCCATTCTCCCACAGTTGCTACACCCTGTATGTGTGTGTGTGTGTGTGTGTGTGTATTTGTGCTGTGTTAAACACTTAGTCACGTATGAGTGACTGCTATTGGTGTGGACGAAAATGAAAGGAGCAGACTCCTTGAGGAAAGATAAGGCATAAAGGAAAAGAGTGATTTCAAGCTTGTTGATAATGGCGCTGATAAGACAAACAGAGACCGCTATGGTCGGCTTTAATGAGGATAAACCTCCAAAAAAACACACAGACACACGCACACACACACGCATACACACACACATGCACACACAAACAAACAAGCCCACACATTTGAATCATTTATTTATATCCACATCAGCCGGGGACACACGGACACAAACAATGCGATGCAATCAGAAATTCCACAAGACCCGCCAGACATGTGCTCCGTCTGCACCATAGAAATAGAATGAGAGTAGAACAGGCATTCCCATTCAAGTCAACATAGCAGGATGGTCAGACTAGTGGGAATTTTTCCGTATGTTGCAGCCGTTATAGTGGGCCAACTTTTAGATGAACTTCTATAAACAAACTGACTTGCAGCGAATCGCAAACTCACTGGGGTTAGGTTTTGCAGTAATGACCAAATAAGCAATGGAGTAGTGTGAAGCATTGTCTCCCTAGAACAGTAACTTGTTGGAGTAGTTTTGTGTTTTCCCCCCTGGGTAAGTAAAGGAAATATTCTTATGCCAATTTTCCTTATTAAAAAAACAACAACTAAAGTACACCTCTCTCCTTCACTGAAATAAGACCAGCTGTATTACCTTGATAACTCAAAAGATGGCGCAATAGCTGCTACAGATTCTCTTCTTTATGCCCCTTTGCATTTTTAATTTGTGTGTGATTTTAGTTAGCATGCCGGCACTATGGATTAAAAAGAGGTGTGACGGGTGTGACAACAGCGTTGGCCTGTAGTGTGACTTATAACATATGCAAAGGCAGCACTTTATTAACAGTAACAATGGCATAACGTGGCAATAACAATCGTTTACCATCCCTGTTATATGGCGGCTGATCTCGTCCTCTGCTCAGAGGATAAGGAGATCCTGGACCTTACTGTTTTCCCGGTTCGTGGACATTTTCAGCCACTGCTCTTCTTTGAGTTAGCTGCAAACTGCTACTTTGCAATCAGCTACTTTTCAAATCTCCTGGCAGTGGGTCACATGCAGAAGACATTCTTAAAACATCACACCTGTGCCACCCATGCATGTCTGTCCTGTTTATACAGATGTCATTTCTGCCCTGTTACTACCTCTGATGCTGGCTTGAAGGCGAGACCACTCTGTTCCCCTATTGTGGGCTTGTATCTTTTATAAAAAAAACACAAGATGGCATAACACCATAACATCCCCAGCCTGAAGAGGCAGTGTAAAAGGGGCTATAGTTAGTCTCATTTGTTACTGAGTTAGTTACTTGATCGTTCCAACAATCGTCAACTCTGATTTGGTTGAAATAAATCCTCTATTAAGCTGTCCACTGAGCAGCTGCTCTCTTCTTAAGAGGCAGCTACAGCACATCATTTTTCAATAAACATGCAATTAATGGCACAAAAGAAACTGGGAAATTACATTAACATTTTAAAAGTAACAGATTGCTTATTGAAAATGCAATTTAATGACAGTTGGTCGAAACGGAGTTCTCAAATTTTGTGCCCACGGCAAACAGCTCAGTGTCTGTTCTACTCTCATTCTGTTTCTATGGTCTGCACACACCAACTAGACATGAACGCATGAGACACACACACACACACACACACACACACACACATGCACAGAGGATAATTAGAAAACGACTATTTTTCAACAGGTGAGTAACAGCATGACGTTTCAGCTGAGAGTAAATCTTCCAGCTGTATAAAGTCTAGAGAGGACATCCGGTTTAAAAAGACATGCATGCTTACACACCCACCCACACACACACACACTTGTACACACACTCACACGCACGTGTGTACACGCACATATTTCTTCTCTTAATTTATTTGACCCTTATGACCTCTTGTCATACGAAAGTATGTATAAAATGATAATAGCTTTGTTTCCATGTGATCAACTCATACTTCAAGTCTCTTATCCTCCCAGACCTCCTCTTCTGGGAGTTTTATAAATACTTCAGCAGTTATTAATGAGTCTGAAACAGGATTTTTCCTCTTCTCTCGTGCCATTTCTCCTCTCCTTTCTTTTTCTTCTAGCGCTCAGGTCAGTACCCCCGTCTCATCTCCCCGATCCCACAGCTGGATGGGGTTGATGGGAAAATGTTTTCCCAGAAGGGTTTGCGTTCCAGACAGGATTAAATATTTTCTCACCTCAGCCTTTACAGTATTTTATCTTCCTTTAATCCAACTTCCATCAGCACAAAGAGGAACAGGCTTTGATGTGTGATCATGTTTTTTTCTGCAATATTAGGTTATTATGTGGTTGGCTTCACTACAAAAACATCATCTTAAACGAAGGGTCAGATCCCGTTAATGTGGTTGGATATGGCTGTCTGGCTAATCTATGTGAAGACTAATTTAGGTGAAAGGTTACAAGTGCTTTAAACAAACTCGGGGCTGCGTTACAACTGGCAGCGACTCCTGGAAACTTTTATTAGAAGTGCTGATGTTTATGAAATGAAAGCATTATAAACTTGAAGGAATGAGATAATTCTATTAAATCCAACACAATATGTCTCATTATTGAGGGAAATGGATTTTATTCACAGTGACGTATCCTGGTTATGAATGAAACCAGAGACGTCTGGACGAGGAAGAGGTTGCTAACAGTGGATTTAGGAGCGAGGGGTGGCTAGAAGAGGATCTGGTGAATGTTTTTGATCTATTGAGCAATTTGAACACTAATTAGGCAAAATTACTTCCGAATGTTGTCAGCGGGGCCGAGCCAGGATGTTGGATTGCTCCCTTGTCCTAACCTGCCCGAGCCCATGCTTGCACGTGTCCACTGACTTTGCATGCATGACATACAGATGTGCATACCACCACATGTAAATTTAAGGCTAACAAAAGCCTGTGTGCACACATTGATTGGGACGCTGAGAGATCGGCAGTATTTCTTCCCCGCTTGTTACTTTGTGCTTTTAAAGAAAAGCTGCATCGCTGCTCCAGTCTTTTGTTTGGCTCGACGCTGCAGCTTGGACAGATGCTGTATTTTCCTTTAGGCATGTGTATTTACACAGACATGTGTGTGTGGGAGAGAGAGAAGAGCTGGGCAGAGTTTAGAAAGCATGTGTATGCATATATGTTTAATTAAGTGCACATGTATACACTGCTGACCTTGGCTGCTGTGTGCGACTATCTCGTGTTGCTGGATGATCAGAGTGTGGGAGAGTCCAGTCTCCTCGAAGTCGAGACGCTGTTGATTTTTCCTCAAGATCAAAGGCTAAAGAATTTCTGTCTTTTGGTTTTCCTTTTTTTCTTCTTCTGTCCATTTGAACTGTTTCCAGTGTTATTATTTAGTCCCGAAGCAACTAAAACCACTGACAACACATCAATGAGTCCCATCATTGCACTGGCTGACATATTCCTTCTTTCCAGAGAACATGACACTGTAGTTTACTTCTAGCCAGTCACACAATACACCATCCTGCAACTGTAAGTGCTCATTACAGTACCAAAGGTGCACGTTGCAGCTGAGAATAGTCCCCAAAAATGCACTATTTACTTCTGTCAGAGTAACAAGAACCAGGAACTATGGTTTCCAGCTGTGTTATGAAATTACCAAGCCTTTTTGAAATGAAAGCTATGTATTTGTGTGCATTTTTAAAGGTTTACATCTTCAGTAGGAGCCAATGGGCTTGGGCAGCATCACAGACAGTGTAGTGAAGCTGAAAAGTATGGAGAGATGGACTTAGAGTATTGCTGGTTTGGGTCTCTTTATGGTCTTTGCTGACAAAAAGAAAAATATAAACTAATGGCAGCCTTATTCTTTGAGGATATACAAGATTTTCCTCACAAACAATGTAGTAATTCCTCTCAGTCATCACTTACGACCCGCTAAAAGTGTGTGGTGGTGTATTTTTCTGCAGAGACTCTGACCCCTGCCTGTATTTTCTTATTTTCTGGGCTCAGTGTTCTTCCAAAGCACTCAGGTGAGGTTGGGGCTTTATAAAAAGGTCGCAACGAGGTGCCAGAACATAATAAGCAGGCATCCAAGAGACACAGCGCCAAAAAACCCCAAATATAATGAGGTGAAATGCCAACTGAGAGTAAATATGGGGTTGGCTTTTACTTTTACTTTCTCTGGTGAGTGTGTTTACAACTGACAATCCTGCGGAGTATACCTTCAAGCTTAGTGTAGTGTTAAAGGAAAGGTAAAGGAGTGTTTGGTGTTCAGATGTGTATGCAGATCACTCTTGTATTATATCTCAGATATATAGCTCGCCTCTTCTCTGTGCCTACCAGGCCACATGTAGATAGAAGATCAAATAGCGGCTGATAGTCAAGGAGAGAGCAGAAGACAGACAGACAGGAAGACCTAAAGCGGGCAAAGAGAAATAAAGACAGATGGAGTAGAGGGAGAACTGGCGTGAGCCCCAACCTGCACTCTGCATGCTCAGTTTGACCTACTTTACTTTCCTCCCTCCTTCTCTTTTTTTTTCTTCCCCTTTCTTCATGCGTCTCCTACTCTTTGCCCCCATTCTCTGTGATCCCCTTTCATGTAGCACAAGGAACCAATAAGTCTGAAGAAGGACTCCCACCAGACACCACCGCTGATTCCTATCTCTCCATGTCATTCTGTCCTTCAGAGCCGAGCACGCCGCTGTCTTTCTCCACATCTCACTGTCACAGCCTTGGCCGGCCAGCCGCGCAGTTTGTCTTTCATCTGACAATCTAACAATCTACTGTTTTTAATGAAGGCTATATTAAGATTGGCGCCACTGTGGAGAACTTAATAAGGGTTTCTCCCACAAAGAAGCCGTCATTAGGCAACATGTGATTGGAAAGATGAACATCGTATTGCTGACATAGTTTCAGCATGAGGTCATTGTGCCTGAATTGTGAAGTGCGTTTAATGGGATGGTGCCATGGTGTCACTGGCAAACAGCATTGAAAACAAGGTGATCACTGAAGACACTTTGTTCCCGTCAACATCTGTTTGAATGACCGTTTGTATTTGCTTATCTTCACCAGTGTTACCAACCTTTCCCAAAAAGATAGGCTCTGTGATTTCAACACATCTGTCTGACTTCCATGAGATATTTGTGTTTTGTGTTATTGGCAACATATGTGTGTTTGGACACACACAAGTGCATTGTCCTGAAGATGACATACAGATGTGTTAAAATGCAGCGTTCATTTTTAGCGTGAATGATTGTCACGGGGTGATTGTTACCGGCAACCACATTGCCATTAGCTGCTTGTACTGGAAACAGAAACCACTACTGTTCAGCCCTCCACCAACTCCTAGTTAAAATACTGGAATGCGCTTCAGTGCGTCAATGCAACGGGTTACCTTATTATCACAGAGACTAAATACATCGCAGTCATTCAAATCCTATTGGTGAATTCCTGTGGAAAGAAACAATCTGGATGTGTTTTGCAGTTTAATCTAGGCAGGTTTAATAAGAAAAATGCCTGAAATCACGTGCTCTGACGTGAGGCGCTATGTTGCTACCGACTCTCATATTGTTCTTCTTAAGTGCTGGTAAAAACCGCTACTTGTAAATGCTCCTCTTTGAGAGATGATTGTTGATCCAAAGACTAAACACTTGAAACAATTAAACTGTGGGGACGTGTTTGAAGGTTCAGTGAGTCATCTCTGTAAAATCATCCTCTAATGCTGTGCCAGATTTTTTCCACATCCATTCCTCTGTTTGTTGTTGCAGTGGAATTAACAGAGAAAGAAAGCGGGGAAAAGATCACTGACTCAGTTAGTTAGATATTACAGGAAATATGCCTTCCCCGTAAAGGAGAAAATCCTCAACTCTATACTTAATCTGGTTTCATTTAATGGCGCACCAGATGTGTTCGAGGAAATGAATCAGTGTTTTATCATCTAATCAATCAAATGTTAAATCAGTTACTAACTAACAAAGCATCCGTGCCTGTTTCCTCCGCAGACTACAGGACTGGGCCGTGTTTCACCCAGGTGAACAACCAGATGTGCCAAGGCCAGCTCAGTGGAATCGTCTGCACCAAAACCCTCTGCTGCGCCACCATTGGTCGAGCGTGGGGCCACCCTTGTGAGCAGTGCCCCGCCCAGCCACACCCCTGCAGACGAGGCTTCATCCCCAACATCCGAACCGGAGCCTGCCAAGGTCAGATCGGAGCACATACAGTCGCATACATCTCTCTCATTCTTGTACACACACACCTGGCACATCTTTTCAGCAGTGTTGACGGAGGATTCCCGCAACACACGATCGCCACGATAAACAGTGCAACCAGTACTTAATCCATCATTACCTCAGCTGGAATTCCTGCCCACAACATCCTCGAGGTAGTGTTAACAACAGCGATGATGTTTACATGTACACTGGTACATGTAGGTCAGAGACAAGCATGTATTTTCCTGTTAAGGTCTTACTAAGCAGAAGCATCTCCATATCCCTGAGTAGTCCACGAAAGCTGTAAACACTGAACAGCTATGGGTGTTATTTATTTATGTGTCAGTGTCTCAGTGACTGAGCAGGTCCCATCAGTCTTTCTTCAAGGCAAAATGGGAACATGTCCTCACCTTGCTTAAACTGGTGCGGTGCATTCACAGTGCATTCTGTCACTGATTGATATCAGAGTGATAGCAGGATATAAATATGCATGTATTAGGAAAGCAAAGATACTTACAGTGTTAATTTAAACACTTTCTCACTCACAAAAACACTTAGGATCCTCCTCCAGACATATTTGAAAGCAGTGATTCTCAACTGGTCCAGCCACGGGGTCCAGATTTCTGCTTAGTGATTTGTTCAAGGTCCACATGGTTCAGTGTATTCAGCGTCATACTTGCGTTTGGCCATGTCACTGAGCTAGTTTGCTGTCTCTGTCATATAGCTTTCCATTAGTCACTCACTAGCTATGTTTCCATCCAAAGGTGATTTGAATCATTGGGAAATGCGCATTAAAAGAAATATGAATCCTGTGTGTTTCCATTAAATGTACGGACTTTGGTGAAAACTACGAACTCGCGTGAGTTTTCCGCAGAACCGGAAACTAAACAAGTCTCGCATTCTTCTTCTTCTACGTTTTCTGGTGGTTGGCAACCAGTTTGTAAATGCATTACCGCCTTCCCGACCCGGAGTGTCGATATCACCATGGAGAGAGGTGCGCTACGTCAGACTTAATTCGAACATAAGTGTTTCCATCTCCCGTTTTGCGAATCACCATTTTTTTGAATCAACCAAGCATATTTTAGTTTGTGCGAATCAGGGGATTTTAATTCAGATTTTGGTGTTTCCATCATAATTTTCTGATGCGATACTTGTAGATGCGCATCTAGACAGGCTGATGGAAACATGACTACTCTACAGTAGGGAACAGCACTCCAAAGTAAAAGCTGTGTGCCGGAAATTCATTGTACTTCAAAATAAAGTGTGTTTTTTACAAACTTGACACGTTTGCGAGTCACTTGAGGTCCATTCAGGATAGACCCGGGACCCACCAGTTGGGAACCACTGTTTTAAAGTATGTAAAAATACTTATATTGATGCTACTGTTTTGTTTAACGTGGTCTTCCCACATAAAATGTTTCAACTAAAAACTTTGAAAAGGGATTGGAAGCAGATCCACTGTTCCTCCCTCATTGAGAAATTCTTGATCTGGTCCCCGCCCTGCTAGGTTGACCGGTGAAAGAGCAGTGCGTTAGCATTAGAGAAAACATCGAGGAGATTCAGCCATCCATGTTTGAGCCTCAGTCAGACCCAGACTCAGATAAGGAGTCTGTTGTGCACCAAAAGTGGTGACTAGCAGACGTATGAGAATGTAAGTGTAGTTAGCATCTTTTGTTTTGTTAATGCTCTTCGTTAGTTGTAGGCTAACTGGCAGTGACACACAGCATTGGTTGTGAGTCATGCAATATTATCTGCCATGATGGGGTTTTTGGTAGTTAGTGGATGGAAGCTCCAGGATCTGGTTGACATTCAAAAACGGTCTCAGGTTTTTTGCAGCTGTTGTGTTTAAATGTCCTCCCCCTTAGATATATGTTTCCCGAATCAGGCAGCGATTGGCTTTTGTTTTAGTGATGTACCTAATCTATATTGCGACATTAGAGTTTCAGATTTTAGGGAAATGCTCAGACATCGCCCCCTTCAGTAGAGGAATGTGAAAACACCTCTCTAGTGACAAACTTTGCACAGATACAAGTCAGTATAAACAAGGTCAGACATTTTGGAGGACATGATAATTTTGAGTTGAAGATTAACCATTACGGATTTAGTACATTCATAACAGAATCAAACAGCTCTTGCTAAATGGATCCAAAAAAGTGCAATATAGAGTTAATAAGCGAGAACCTGAACAAAATATGAACTGAGATTCACCTTCTTCCATCAACATTCCTGCTGCTGGTGTCCCAAACCCCCTCAGACCAGACCAGCGTCTCTGCATGCCTCTAATAACCTATGGCCCTCACCAGACTAAGCAATAAGACTGCATCAATATATGACACATGTGGAGGTCGTGTCCCCTGTTAAATGAGCCCAGCCAGGCTCTTTGTTGCCTCAGTCCAGCTCCTCTCACATGGACACACCCAGCACCACCTTGGGCAGATTGTGATGGTTGATGTCTAGCTGAAGCCGTCACAGGGGGAGACTGTGTTTTTGGTACTGGTGCTTATAGCACCTGGCCGCACTTCAACAGTATCACAGCTGAGGACGTTGAGTTCATGTATTTATGCTAGGAAGTCGAGGATTATAGCAAACTCAAGTGTTGTTTACATTTACAATAGAAAGCAACACATGTTGTAAAGAGGTTTCAGGCATCTGAATTGCGGCCCACATCTCCCACTCATCCAGCAATTTAAATCATGATTGAAGTGAAACAAAATGGACATTCCATCTATTTATCAGGCTAATATGTTGAGCAATCTGTCTCTGTTTTTGTGCAGGCACAAAGCTAGCTGTGCTATTTATTTTTGCCAGGAGCAACTACATATTTGCACCAAACCCTACGTGTGCAGAACTGGGTGGAGTAGGCTAGCTGTGTTTATGCAGATCAAGTGGTACAATCCAATGCCGGGTCTTATTTTGGCATGAAATTGCGCAAGCCAGTAATTTTCATGGCTCTAGTTACAGCAAAGGCGAAGACACAAACCTGTCAAAAATCTCATTTACCTTCTCATTAACTCCTTCTAAATACTTATTTGGGGCCCTGTTTAGTATATGTTTGTGCTTTGTCCAAGGAAAACATGTTAATTGAGTTAGATTGCCAATGTATCAGATTCCAATGTAATGTCTATAATCTTTGCAACATGCAAAAGAGCGTTGAGTGCTTTTTAAAAAGTTTTACAAGTTCTGTTTATTCTCAACTTTTTTCGGAGCCATGAAAGAGGCAGTTAGGTATAATAGCTATTGGCTGGAATACCGTATGTACCAACAATTATTGATGTACTTGCGTTTGGCAAATGGAAAGACATGTGTTAAACATTTCAACAGGATATAACACAGCCTTCCATAAGATATAGTAATACCACAATCCACCCAGCTATATGTATGAGTCTGTATGCATTATTTATGAGGGTGATTCAAAAGGTAACACATATGGGATCAGTAACTGGTTTGTATTTAGCTCCACAACTTCCTCTCTTTTTGACGTGGCTGCCAGGCTGCTCATGTGTTAGAGGTATGCCAGTGTGAGACGATCACTCATCTGTGTGTGACTCACATGCCTCCTCTCTCATTCTCTTTTTCACTGTCTGTACTTCTCTCTCTGGATCTCTATTTTTGTCTTTTCTCCCCTTTCTCTCTCTCTCTTTTTTTTGCTCCTTCTTTCTCTCTCTCTCACACACACACACACACACACACCAAAGACACCTAATCGGCAGAAAGCCTAGAGCAACGTCTCTCTGGCAGCAGTACAAAGCGCACCTGACCATGAATCCAAATGTAAGGATTGCACTTCAGGCTCCACATCAGGATGTTGGCTGATAGATGCTTTCTTTCTCTCTCAGCATTTTGGCAGAGAGAGTTTCTCAACACTAGCCCATATTTTCAGCCTTTCTCAATAAAGAAGCAGAGATTGAATGTATTCAGATGATTAGAAACAGGCTGTGAGTCTGTGTGTGTGTGTGTGTGTGTGTGTGTGTGTGTGTGTGTGTGTGTGTGTGTGTGTGTGTGTGTTTGTGTGTGTGTGGTTGTATGTGCGATATGTACACATATTTTAATAGTATAGCTGCACATTTACAATACTTGGCTGCTGTGTAGTGACTGGCAAAGGGGTGAATATAAACCCACTGTGTGTGTACAGTTTGTGTGTGTGTGTGTGTGTGTGTGTGTGTGTGTGTGTGTGTGTGTGTGTGTGTCCCAGGGTAGACAGGATCAGAGGTATCCACAGTTTCTTACAGGAACCCGCCCTCTGACATAGTCTATGCCCAATACTGGGGAAAGTGACTCACATTGAATGCTGGGAAAAACTTACATTTAAAAAGCCATTTCCTGTTCAAACAAGAGCTGGAGTGGGTCTTTCTGGAAGTGGTCTTACACATCACAGCCGGCGCCAAGTTACCACTCGCTTTTACCTCATCCCCTTTGCAACGATGTAGAACAGAAGAATGAAGAACAGTGTTTCAGCGACAGAAAGTGTGCCGGACACATGCTCTAAAACGTGCTTTGGACCATAGTTAACTAATATAAACATAGCGTTTTTTGTAAAATTCACATTGTTTGAAGTCCTATTTTTGTTGTCTTGGTGTATTAAAAACATACTGTAGAATGCTCCATCTCTTGAATCATGCTTTGCAAACACTACTGATTATTCTTACAAAAGTCTGTTTCTTTCCGTTCTTCTCTTAGATGTGGACGAGTGCCAGGCAGTGCCAGGCCTTTGCTCCGGAGGTAACTGCATCAACACTGTGGGATCCTATGAGTGTAAATGTCCCGCTGGCCACCGTCAGAGTGAAACCACCCACAAATGTGAAGGTGAGTCTGATCTTAAAAAAAGATGTATTAGAGTAGTGGATTTAAAGAAGCTTTATGTGACTTTCAGAGTGTATCTATGATTCTGAGTTTGAGCTGGGAGTGTCTGCACACGGCTCTCAACATGGAGGTGGCTGAACCGGTACCGGTGCTAACAATGCAAACAGTGCTGACAGAGCTCATGGTGTTAACGAGGGGGGACCGTAGGGTGGGCTGTAACCGTTGTATGAGCATAGTGTAGAGCGGTGGCTATTGGTAAGCCAGTGGGATACTCACACACAGCAGGGACTCACATGGGCTAATATGAACACACACCCGGACCGTCTACCACAACGAAGAACAGGGAAACTCAGATTTTCAACACACACACAGAGGTAGTGTGGCTTCATTCTCTGCTCAGGACGCCATTACCCCATTCAGTGTTAACATGGCAAATAGTGTATTTGCTGCTAAATTAATGTTCTGAACGTCACATACAGAACCTTCAACACAAAGAAATGTTCAACAATTTGGAAAGAAACCTTCATAACGAGTACCTAAGGCATTAAAACGGCATTTAAAAATGAATGACCATCATTTCTGTGCAACCCTGGACAATAAATGGACCATGAGTACCAGCTGCCATCTTTGATGCGCTGCGGTTATTGTATAAATTGCCAGATGTTGAGTGACGGGTAGATATTAATTCTGTAGATAAAGCAGTGCAGTGTGAGCTCAGTGTCAAAAACATAAGGACATAACTTTTGTTTCAACATGAAGGAGAGGGTTTGGGGGTCTTTGCCAGGAAATTATGGGCATCAAACACTTCATTTCCTGCCTTGTGGTGAATTTTTATGCACAAATTTATGGTGGAAATGTATTTTTTTTTCCCGTTTGCCCTCTGCTACTTTAATGTCTTTTAATAGGGGGGGACCAATGCAGATGTTCTAAATACTGAGGGGGGTGGGTTCCCTGCACCCCCAAAACTATTCCTATGCCTGTACAAACACAGTTTTCACAAGTAACAGGCAGTAGGGTGTTGAAGTAAACAGGGAGACAGTCACCAGTATTAGATTCATTGTGCTCTGCTGATGTGTCCATAAGTATGATGAGAGGAAGAGATGTTGATTTCCTGCTCGTCTGTTTAGATATTCTAAAGTCTGATCCATAAAACACCTCTGAACTCATTCATACGAAGCAATGAAAGCCACGCTAATGTTTTGAAGCTATGTGCTGAGTACTCGAGTACGCAAACTAATCACCAGCCCAAAAGAATCCAGTGCAACCTAAATTGCATTTTGTTGAGTTACTGGTGAGACATTCATGGACGTTCACTTTATGGTAACTGTGGGTTTGCTGGGATCAGTTAACAAATCTCAATGGACGTTTAAAAAGTGACGACACGCTCGGAGTTATAGAAGTCTGGACGGGTGCACAAAAGCACACACATACACGTTGAAACACACGCACAGAGTGGATTCACATTACAATGTGTTGATTGGATGGAATTTAAACAATGTCCAGGCTAAACAGTCTGATAGTTAGCCAGGCAGGGGTTGTGTCTGTTGGACTGAAGCCGATGTGTTCTTACTCTTTAGGGAGGATTACAGAAAGCTCTTAAACTGTTTCAGCCAGATGACATCTATTCTACTGAACAAGACCAAGGCCAACCTGGCTATCGCAGTGTATCAGCATATGAATTATTATCTAAATTCTCCTTTTATTAACGTCTTGCATGGCTGAGAGTTGCACCAGATATGGAAAGAAAACGAATGTCTCCACCTTGAGATTCATGGGAAGCAATAACCATGATTCACACCAGAAATTGATTTATGTCACAGGAGGAAACAGGGAGGATGACTTCACTAAATTCACTAGAGTCCCAGTTTCAGTTGTGGTTTTGGGTGGATGCCACCAACCGTTCAGGACTTACAGTAAGGAGAGAGTGAGCGCTTCCAGGGAGATGCTGAGCGCTGCTTAAAGAGATTTGGGTGTGGATGTTGTAGCCACATTCCAACACACAGCAGGCCGAGCAGTTATTCTACAAGGACACTCTGAGTCAAGGTAGAAATAAAGCAGGAATATAGGATTAAACAGTCCTGTAGCCTTTCTATCTGCTCCCTGGGCTCCAAAGTTTTCCAGTTACTTTACTTTAGCATTTTGAACAGAACTGGCCATTGACGATTACATGGTGATTGACAAGATAGAGGAGGAGAGAAAAAACAGCTGACTAGTCAGGGTGAGAGATGTGTACCTTAAAGGGATTTTTTGAAGTGGGATTGCATGAGGTACATGTCCGTGGTCAGTGTATTACCTTCAGTAGATGACGGTCTGCATGCTCCCAGTTTGGAGAAGCAGGCTGGAGTGCCGCCACAGAAGCTAAGCAATGCCCTGCTGTGGACAGGGGACACAGGGAAACATATTTCAGCCATCTAAAAAAATATATATGAGGGGCGTCAGTGGCTTACTGGATAGAGCAGGCACCCCCATGTACAAGGCTGTTGCCACAGCGGCCCGGGTTCGAGTCCAGCCTGTGGCCCTTTGCCACACGTCATCGCCTCTCTCCTCCCCCTTCACACCTAGCTGTCCTGTCCATTAAAGGCAAAATGCCCCAAAAAATTATCTTTAAAGAAATCAATATCAGGCTAAGTGTATGCTATGTTTAGAATGTTTTCACTGCTTTACCTTGCTGTCAGACAGCATTTTCTGACAGGGAGCCTAGGCTGTGCGCTCATCAAAGCCTCCAGACTTTACCGTACAGAATACAGGAGCTGCTGGTCTACCACTCCCTCAACTGTGTGTGTAATTGTGTGACTTTGGTGAACTTGTACTAACTCTTTAAAACACCAAAGCTATGTAATGTCACAAACAAACTAACCAAATTGAGGCAGCAGTAGCCCAGCACCTGTGTTCTGTGAGGAAAAAATGTCAAAGGTGTCTAGTTACTTTGAAAAGAGCACAGATAACAGCCTCAGTGCCCTTTTGGAAAGGTAAAGTGGTGAAATTGTTCAAAATATTGCATACACTTCAACTGATACTGTTTTGTTTTCTTTGAGTTGGTTAAATTACATTTTGCTGCTGCCCCCTTCCACAGCAGTACATTGCTTAGCTCTCATGTCAGTACTCTTGTCTGCTTCTCCAAAGTATGGGCTGAGCTGACTGCAGTCTCTGTAGGTAATACGGCCACTATGGATAAGTAGCTCATACAACCCCACTTTACAAAATCTAAGCTGTCCCTTTAAATTACTCACCCACCACTGTATGTAGATTGATAGCTTTTTTTCTTCAGCAAAGGTGATCATGTTCACAAAAGGATGGGTTTATTTTCATCCTTAAGGAATCCCTAAATTACATTCAGATTGGCAAATTTAATCTCTAAAATGTCAAAAAAAAGTTTTTTTGTTTGATAAACTTAGTGAACAATTACTCTCTTATCAAAGATGTTGTTGATCAGCTAACAGACTGATCTTGACAGCATTTAAAAGGACAACATGACTCTTCAGACAAAACAGCAAGTTGTTTTTCAGGTCAAAAGCAAAGGCACACTGTCAGGCGAGGCAAAACAAAGCAAATGTTTTGCCCCTCTGCCCAATGAAAAATGGGAAACGGGGCCCCCAGTGGCCACTCAAATTGGCACATTTTAGACATTTGACAATTAAACCTCTTAAACCTCTCATAAAAGCAATATACAGTGTACCACTAGTGCCCCAAATGCCCTCTAAATGGAGCTCCTTCCAGCTACTGTATGACAGCTAGATACCATGAGTAAGGACAGTCAGCTAGCTACCTGTAACTGTCATACATGCATTAGATGTAACTGTCAGCGCAACCGCCAGAGCCTCAATGGGCTTCTTTGCCTGGTGCCCCCCACAGTCAAGGATCACCACTGGTATAGAGTTAAATATGATGTAGTTAATAAGCACCAAAATACATGTAAAATTGTTTTGGTGTGACAAAGAGACATTGTAAGTAGGTTTTTAGCCTCGTATACAATACTGTCTAAAAAAGGTCTGAGCTTTTATCAACCTCAGTGATGTGAATTAGGATTGGCAAACCATTTTTTAACAAATCACTTCAGCAAGTGGGTCTTTGAAATGATGTGAATTCTGCGTTTAAAAAGTTCAGAACAGTAACAGAAAGCATGTCTTCTGTTTTCCAGATGAAAATGAACTGATGTCAGCTCCCATGTTGTTGGTTTGTTTATTTTAAGATTCATCAGCTTCGTCATTTGACCCACGCAGAGGAGAGAAACGGTTCAGTGTTTGCAAACCTTGTAAAAACAAAAGAACTGTTGTGACGTGTATCTTAAGTCATGGATCGGCAGGAAACCCATGTTTAGCAAAATCTCGGAAACAATCATCCCAGGTCCTTTGGGGGTGTTTATTGAAATGCCCTTCGAGCTAATGCACAAACAAGCCTCTCTTAGAGCTCTCACAGTGAAATTACTGAGGTTTTGGAGCAGTTAAGATAAAGTGCAGTTAAGATGTCATGGGTGTCTGATCGTTTTGGGCACAACAAGGCACCTGGTTTTATGGCCAGCTTTTAGTTCAGACTGTGCTTAACAGTCTCTCCCTTTTTCCCTCCTTCTCCTCTTTATGCTTTTTTCTGCTTCTCCTTCCATAAACACAGTCGTTTGGCTCAAAACCAGCTGTTAGTGCTGAACAAAGAAACACTTACGGCATCTGGGAGACTTTCTCATTACACACTCGGACCTCCCCGTTGCTCTGACACTCAGGGATTCTCACGCACTCGTGTGGTACAAGCACACAAACACAGACAGTTTGATACATTGGAGTCAAAATAAGATGAAACAATGGAAACTGGCAAACATTTACTTTATCTCAGTCTTTGACATATGTCATAGAAATGTGCACACACACACAGACTTGACGGCTCAGACATTTATCCAGGTGACACACATTTCCATCCACACACACGGTCAGTGCCACAGCGCTCCGTCTGTGTGGAGCGTAATGTCTGGCGTGTTGTTGTTGCTGCTGACACAGGGTTTATTTGGCTGGGCTTTTACAGCCTCACCTAGGCCTTCTGCCACTGCTGTCAGACAGGAGTCAGCAGGGGAAGAACAGCCTCTCAGCTTCCCACGGCAGCCGTTACTAGACACATTCACACTGACACACAGCAAAATACACATGGATATGAGTTACACACCCTTCACTCCAGGAAAGACAAACACACCCCTCACTTTTTCAACCAAGCACACGCAGCACACACACACACATTACCACACGCACCACGTCTTCGCCCTTGCCGTAATTATGCCCCACAGTGGTGCAGTAATTACGTATGCGTATATATAAGCGTGACACATCATAAAAACCCAATACCTTCTGGAACTTCACTTTGGGTTCCCCCGTCATGGAGCAATGAGGCCCCCTCCCTCTCAATAATACAACTTAATGCCATCATAAAGCGTACCACACCGAGGTGGGCCCTGCCAAGCAGCGTGCAGGTACTCTCAGACATCATTTCTGAGTCAGAACGTGGCATGTTTAAATAAGGTCAGCCTATTCACAGTAACCTTGGGGAGTTTTGTTTCCTTTTTGTGCAGACATTTCTGTCAATTTAGTTGCCATTTGTAGATTGGGAGCAATTGTAGATACCACAATTGCACATATAATCAAGCCGAATGCTGAGCAGCATATATACATATGTTTTGACTTATAACATGGCGGGGTTCCTTCAGACTGGAATGATTTCCCTGCACATATATTTGGTTTCTGTCTGCATTTGGTGTCTTCATAAGATTGCTTTATTATCTTGTTGTCTTGGCTTTTGTAGAACAAGTTGAGAATCTGTCGTGTCTTTTTAGCCTGATTGTTTTTTCCTTATATTTACTTTGAGGAATATAAACAAAAGAAGGCAAACTTTTCAAATGTTACATTTTGCCTTGTCACAAGCAGCAGACCAAAAGCAAGGTCAACAAGTTTGCTGATGATGCAGCTGTGATAGCTCTGATGATGATGATGATGATGAAAAGGCCTGAAAGAAGTACAGGACTCGACCCGCTGGTGTCAGGACAACAACCTACTCCTGAATGTCACCAAAACTAGAGAGCTGAAAGTGGAGTCAGTATGCACTTGGTGCATACCACTGACTCACTGGTGAGCAAGGTACCTCAGACACTTGAGGAAAATCTAAGTATGACCTTGAATACTAAGCAATTTCTACTCCTGCAACAAGAGCGTCCTGACAGGGAACATCACAGCCACAAACAGGACCACCAGGAAGAGAGTGGTTCATTCGGCTAGACACAAAATAGGTGCTGCTCTTCTCTTCTTAAAGGATGTTTAAACTAGGTGCCACAAAAGAAGGCCAGGAAAATCATTAAAGATCCCAACCACACAGATAACAGCCTTTCTTCCTGTTGAGGTCGGGAAGAAGGTCCTGAATACACAAGACCAAAACTGAGAGGCTCAGGAAGAGCTTCTACCCTCAGGCCACAAGGATCCTAACTGAGGTCACTGCCTAGGCCTGCCCTAAGACTTCCTACTGTATTTAAACTCTACATTATCTGTAACCACTTGTCCTGTTGAGGGTTGAGGGATGATTTGACATTTTAGCTTCATTATATTAAAATCAATAGATATCTGATCAAAGACTGAGGAAAGAAGGTTATCAATGCATTCAGCACCAGGTTTCAGTACTTGACAGTTTGTTTTATATGTTGTTTGATTGGTTATTGTGTTGTGAGTTAGGTCAGCCTGATACACGATTAAATTTGAGCTGTCTTAGCATCAGTTGCCTCAGTGGGAATCATTCACTGGTCAGTGCTGCTGCTGTTGTACTCTCACTGAGCTTGTTGGATTGTTCCTGTCGTTCACGTCTCATGGCTCTCGACTTTGAGTCCCAGCCTGAACACAACAGCAGAATTGAATTAATTCCACTTTATTTGACTGCAGTTCCATTTGATTTGCTTCATTTTCCCTCCGGGAGGAACCGTTGCTCCAGTGCAATAAACTTTTACTGCAGCGTGCTACTGCATCATTCCAAACAAAGAGATTTTTGAACATTGAAAAAATATTGTTGAGCTGGCGTGAGACGCGCTCGACAGATGTGTCCCGAGACGTGAGGTGAAGAGGTATTTATGAAGTAACTGTATGTTTGCTTGTGTGTTTCAGACATCGATGAATGCAGCACCATCCCCGGTGTGTGTGACGGAGGAGAATGCACAAACACTGCTGGTAGCTACGTCTGCACCTGTCCACGAGGCTATGTCTCCAGCACAGATGGCTCCAGATGTGTGGGTGAGTTCACATACTCACACATTTTCAACATTTCGCTCTCGTTTGTGTGTCTCCTCACCCCCTGGCTAGCTGAGAGCTTCACATCTGGCTGCTAACTTCCCTCCCTCCATCACTGCTTCCTGTGAGTGGAGTTCTGATGAGTCGAGCCGGCCTGTGGTCACCGTGTGCAGACAAACACACTTGCACGCACTATTTGGCCTTGACAGCTTTAATCTGCTCTAATGTTAGTGCCCCTCTGACTCATTCGCACACACACTGACATACATACAGCGCATACTTCACTGACATGTCCCATGAAACACTACCAGGTGTTAATGTATTCCTGCAATCCTCACCAATCATGGCGGCCACAGTGAAACACAACCAGGTGTTAATACATTATTTCAAGATTTAGCCCCAAAACGGACAGCTCAGGGTCTGACTGTTTGATCCTATCAGCGTCACAGGCCCAGCACTGCTAATAAAAGCTCCTGTTGCAAAGAAAAAACGTAATTGGAACTACATGTGACCTCCGAGTTGTTTTCTAATTTCCATGCAATCCATCCTGCATTATCTTTGGAGGTTTTTATTTTGGAAAAAGTTTGAGAGGAAATGGGACGAGAATAACAAGAAGAATAGTGCCCACACGTGACCACACCTGTGCATAAGCAGGGTGGGGTGTGATCTCGCTGGTCGTATGAGGGGGTCGTTTAGCTTTAATGTATAGTTTTTTTTCCACGTCTGACATTTTCCAACTAATGCAATTTGAATACACACATCAGAAAACAAATAAATAAACAATTATAAGTCATTATTTTTGAAGCATCCTCCTATTTTTAAATATTTTTTTAATCTGTTAAGTGCAATTCACATTTTCATTTCCTTTTCAACGCTTCTCCATAAATGAACTCCTTCGACTGTTACACATATACATCCCTGTTTTGTATTTGTTTCAATTCAATAAAACAGGCATATGGTGTTGTTTAAAGGAAAACAAAGAGAAAACAGAGGAGAGAGGAATGAGATGACACCACTAACCTCAGCATGGTGGAACCACTACACATTATAAAGCCAAAAATATGCAGACAACAGAATATTAATCCACTACGGGATTGTTCAACATCTCGTTTCAAAATCAGAGACATGCTGCGGTTAAAGCCTCTTCTCTTCTGTGAATATATTTAAATTGAAAGACAACAGCCAACATGTTGAAGGAGAGGAGGACAAAGGAGAATGAAGAGGTGATGGAAGACGGTTGTGTTTTTTGAAAAAGAGGAGTGAAACGTACTGTATGATATGTGCTGTATGTGTGTATGTGTGATGCTGCACCCAAAGGTTCAGCATCTGTCTGCTGTTATGCGTGTCCATATTTTTCTTTTTTCCTCTTTCCACTGTCCTCCCTTTCTTCTTCTTCGCCCAGAAGATTTAAGTTACTCTCTCTATATATTGCTCCCTTTCTTCAGAGTATAGTTTGGATCACACTGAAGCTCATTCTCACAGCTAACAGTTCGATGATTTACAGTAGAAAGTCTCTCACGTTTCCATCTCCGTGTGGATCTTGTGTCTTGCTCTGTCTCCTCTGGCTGTTGTGTTTTTGTTTTCTAACTCGTTATCTTCAACCCTGAAGCATTCTCGCACTCTCATCCTCCTTATCTGGCTTACTGTTTCCTCTTGGAGCTTGTTTCTCCTCTGTCCTCTGACATCTGGATCCTGCACCTCCTTTCCTTCAGTTGTGGTTTCCAGTTGCTCTTCTGCAGCCTGCTGAAAAGAGAGCAAATAAAACAGGTGCCAGACACAACCCCCATATATCCTTCCTCGGTCTCTCTCCCACTTCCAAAATGGACAATACTAGATTGGGAGACAGAGGCAGAGATGAGTGAACCCAAAAAAAAAAAAAACACCAGACTGGACCGGGTCAGGTCCAAACTCTCTTTTGGATGATCCAAACCAGTGGTGCAAAGTTACACTCAGACACAGTTTATTTCCTCTTCACGTGACTGACACACTTTGATGCAATTTCCCAAACTGTCTGATCTTTTTGGCTTTTTTGTGGTCAGATTATAAAGTGAATTAAAGAGAGAGAATTGTTTTTATAGGGTTGATCTCTCGCTTGCTTGCCCTCGTGCTGTAGAAGCAGGATGTATAGCTCTGGGCCTGGATACTATGTTGTGTGTCAATTGGCCTGTGTTTTGTGGGATGTACTGTACCGTGGTAAAGTAGGCCAGTGGGAACTGTTGGGGGGCCTGACGGTAATCAGAGCCTAATGCCCTGTCACACGGTGCAACCTCGGAGAAAAAAAAAAAAAGAAGAAGACCTGTCCAGTGAGTCAGTCTGTAAAAACACCTCAACAAATGAAAGCATATGCTTGTGTAGTGAAGCAACACTAGCAAGTAAACCACGGTCTGGATCCAATTTAAGTCATCATCATCCTCATCAGCGACCCCCACCCTCCTCTCCTCCACTCGGCCTCCAGCTGGGTCATTCCTATGGGATGTTTTTTAGACTGCATTTGTGTACAGTTATGCGTGTATGTATTTGTACAAGCGTGTGTGTGTGTGTGTGTGTGTTTCTGTTGTGTGTGCATGCCCGTGGATATGTAGAATGCCTATCTGTGTGTGCAATTGCATGTAAATGTGTGTGTACTGTACAATATGTGCTCCCAGACACAGCACAGCCCCTCATGTTCTATCTAATTGGCAAGAATTGCTCCACATGGAACTGATTAATTCCAGACTGCTGGCTCATTAGTGAGTTAATCGACTTGTGCTCCTCCTGCCGCCCCCCCCCCCCCTCTTCATTTCTGGTTTTCCCCCGACTCCCCCCCTTTTTTTTTCTGTAAATGCACTTAAAATCTTGATTCGCATATGCTGTTCTCTTTTTAAAATAATACACACGCATGCTCTCCCTTTCCTTTTCTTGGTATTTTCCCTAAATTCACAGAACACCCCCGTCTACCCCGTCTACCCCTTCTCCATTTACTCCTCACACACGCTCTTTGAACCCCAGCCCCCTCTCCTGCCCCATTGACCCTGACGTGGAAAACTATAACAAATAAGACCCCTTTTGGAGGCCCTTCAGATGCCTGCAGTTAGTCAAGACCCCAGGCAACCTTTCCCACTGCCAGCCCATAAAGAAGCTTCCTCCCCAGCCACCATGGAAAGGCCAGACCAGTCCCTCTGCTGTTCTAAAAGCAGCTATTACCTGTAACCTTTCCCCACATATAAAGCCGTGTTAGAGGTCGTGATAGTCCTTAATTTGTCTCATAAAGTCCTGCATTTAAAGATTAACATAACATCAGGCTAAAAAGCAGTGTTTCTCTGCCCTCTCTGGTTTCCGGTCTGTAGTACCTCAGCCCATACCAAGCATCACTGATGGGAGTTGTGTGGTGTGCTCATCACCTAACAGTGATTTCTCAGTGTGCTGACACACCCTTGAGTACACTGCTACATCACTACTGCCAGTTAAGAGATAAAACCACCAGAGGTCATCACAAACAATAAATGTAACAATAAAAAAAAAAATAATCTAATTGGCTTCTTTAGAGTGCTGAATTATTAAATGTTATCTATGAGATGCTTTTTTGGTCTAATGACTCTACATCAAGTCCTCAGGAAGTGCACCAGGCTTTGAAGCCAATTTTCCCAGTGGCCAAACAGTGTAATTACATCATCACATGACACCCTGAGGCCCAAAAAGACTTTTCCCATTGCCTTACATGGCAAAAGAGATGTTTTTTAAATCAGTGGATGCACTTTTTGAGGATCACAACCACTGTGAAATGACTCGTCTCACTTTGAAGATTTAACCCATTTGGTTGGATAACACTGGCGCAGCTGTGGCTTAGAGGTAGAGCTGGTTGTCTACTAATCGAAAGATTGGCGGTTTAATCCCCGGCTCCTCCAGTCCACATTCTGAAGTATCCTTGGGCAAGATACTGAACCCCACTTGCTCCCAGTGGCTGTTTCACTGGTGTTTGAATAGTTAGCTGAGTAGCAGGTGGCACCTTGTATAGTAGCCTTAGCCACCAGTGTCTGACCGTGTGCGTGAATGGGTGAATGTGACATGTAGTATAAAAGCACTTTGAGTGGTCAAAAGACTAGAAAAGCACTATCACTATACAAGTGCAGTCCATTTACCATTTGGAAAGTCTAGAAGAGCCCCAGGATTGAATCATTTTATTCAAGTTAATGGAACGCTTAACCAGAAGTAGCTGCCTTGGCATGCGACAGTCGGCCCCACAGTGCAGATGCAGAGCCAAATATCCGGGTGGCTTTATACACAGCAGTTGAACATTTTTGGCTTCATGCACCACTGGGCAACTTTAAAAAAAAATGGGGCCCAGTCTCTGACGCTGTATCCAGTTCTCTTTATACATCCATGCTCGATATACACAATTGTTTTTAAGTTTTAAGACATTTAAAAACACATTATGTGTTATGTCTTAAGTAATTTATCCTAAAAAAAAAACGCTAACAGCGGTCAGCATAATCTCTAAAATGAAAATACTCAACTAAGTATCGATATTTCAAAAATGTAGTCAAGATCATGAGAAAATGTGATGTGCTATTTTTCCGCTCTGCATATCTGTCTGTGCCTTCATATGTCTCTACATGTCCCTGAAGGGAAATTTGTCTCTCACAGCCAGGGGAGACTTAAAACATAAGAAACATAAAACATAATAAATCACACAAAAACACACCAGCTACTGTGTATGTGTCTTTTTTAATTTGACGTTATGAGCTTTTGAGCTTATATGTATGTCGCTGCCTGCTCTGTCGTCTAATTCTGTTAATGTGTCTCCTCTTCTTTCAGATCAGCGTGTGGGCACCTGTTTCTCCGCCCTGGCAAACGGCCGCTGTGCTGCAGAGCAGAGCGGTCAGTACACCAAGATGCAGTGTTGCTGTGACTCAGGACGCTGCTGGGCTTTGGGACAGATCCCTGAGATGTGCCCTGTCAGGGGGTCTGGTGAGTACAAAACAAGAGAACAAGACACAGAAAACAGAGAGAATACAAGTTTCATATGCGAGCTGATCCTCACACAAAGTGATGGATATGAGTTTGAAAGCAGAGCAGAGCATTCATCACCTTCTTCCTCCGCTGACAAAAACTGGCAGTGTCCACAATAGATTGTCGGTGACTTGGCACGAGCGCAGGTGGCAAATAAAGCCATGACAGCATCAGCGTTACACGAGCCAAATTAGTTTAACGAGACCAAACGAGACAAGAGCGCTTTGAGCTTGTGACAGAGAGGGAAGCGCATCTACTCAAACTGATGAGCATGATGTCATGAGCACAAACTAAACAGAGAAAGATGGAAAAGATTTGTGCGAAGATAATGACCCATCATCTCCCCAGTCAAGCTGGAATTCAGAAAACTCTTCCTCTGCGTGAGAGCGTGTGATCCAAAACTGATCTGTTACAGAATGTTCTGCTGCTTTCACTGGCACCGCCAAAATAAGATATATGTGTTTGATTTATTGTGACTGTCAAACTAAGTGAGGGACATACAGACATAAAGTACTGTGCTTGTTAACTGACCAAACAAAGGCATACTGTATACAGCCTGCATGCACAAATACATGCCTACTGATATTATTCATACATACAAACATACACTTGAACAATACACTAGCCTTACTGTACTGTAACTTCAGCACAGAGTAGAGTGGATCATTATGCATTTTTCTTGTCTGATTTGTTCAGGCTTTGCTCCAGTCAAAGCATATCTGAAATCAGTGAAACTCTTACAGTTAAATTGTCAATTTTATAACAAACTTCAACAAAAGGGCGCCAAAATGAATCGCATGGTGCTACGGCCTTTGGGAATTCTGCGATTCCAGGAAACATTGAGCACATTTCAAACATACAGTGTCGGATTTTGAGTGATCCAAAGTGCTTATGATTCTGAATTACTTTAATAATCCACATAAACTGTTGAAAAACCTAATCTTTCTTGGCACGACTTGAGAGCTTATGAATATGTTCTCCCTCAGCTTCATCTGGCTGGAAACAAATGAAACATAACCGTCAGTAATTTGCATCCACTGACTTGTTCCCTGTGATCTGTTTCCCGTGCAGACGAGTTCAGGCGTCTGTGTATCGTGGGTGTCCCGCAAGGACTCCCTCATGTCTACCCCAACGGACACTTCCCTGGCAGCAACGGCAACGGGTTCCACTATGGGTTCAAGTTTCCCAGCGTACCTAACGGTAACGGTAACGGAGGCATTGGTGGAAATGGTGGCGCAGGAGGCTTTGGAGGGAATGGCGGGAGCTTTGGAGGTAATGGAGGAAGCTTTGGGGGCAACGGAGGAGGACTTCCGAACCACCAACAAATAAGTGAGCCTTAATGACACTACATAAAATTTTGATTAATTGTACCTCTATGTTTTTGTGTCTGTGCTGATTTGTTGATGTGTCTGTTGTGTATTCTCAGGCACAGTTTCTGTCAACGACACCATCGACGTGTGCAAACATTTCACCAACCTCTGTCTGAATGGACGCTGCATTCCCACACCCACAAGCTACCGCTGCGAGTGCAACATGGGCTACAGACAGGATGTTCGTGGGGAGTGTATCGGTAAGAAACACGCTCTCACACACTGTAGACACTAAAAACGCACATGTAATGTTAGTCAGTCAGTTCTCAGTAACCTCCCTGAGTCATAGAGGCAGACTCAGTGACTGTGTGACAGTGCCACAGTTAACTGCATGCACTGCACTGCACTGCCATCTTCTGCCAATCTGAGGAACTTAACACAAGAATAGGTTGAGGCTTGATCTTTTTTTTGTTACATCCATTCACTCTGACAGTCAGGATGGGTCATATTTTGTGTGTGCTTTACTTTTTGCTCCTCAGATGTGGATGAGTGTGTGAGTAATCCATGTATCAATGGAGACTGTGTCAACATACCTGGTGGGTACCACTGCAAGTGCCATGAGGGCTACCAGGGAACCCCGACCAAACAGGCCTGCAATGGTATGTCTGGTGTCGGTGCCATCAAACTATAATACTGTTATAATTCACCCATGTGTTTATTTCATATAGCTTTTTCATGTATCAGTGAAGTAGTTAGAACACATAAACCTGAAGCTTTGGTGCATAGTTTCGTATGACTGCTGGATAAAATACAATAAGCTAAGCAGACACATCCATCTTCCCTTGTCCTCCTCTCCTCAGATATTGATGAATGTATTGTGAATGGAGTGATGTGTCGCAACGGACGCTGTGTCAACACAGAGGGAAGCTTCCAGTGTATCTGCAACGCTGGCTTCGAGCTCACTCCTGATGGAAAGAACTGCATCGGTACGGAGCCAACACAAAAACTTCTTGTGAACTTTCACCTTTATAAACTTTACCTGAACTCTCTTCTCGTTTCATTCTAGATCACGACGAGTGTGCCACCACCAACATGTGTCTCAACGGCATGTGTATCAACGAGGACGGCAGCTTCAAGTGTATCTGCAAGCCTGGCTTTGCTTTAGCACCTAACGGACGCTACTGCACCGGTACGACTGATTTATAAAACCCAGACATCAAGTCGTGGGCCAAACAGACTGCTACGCTGACAGATTTGGTGTTATTTGAAATCCTGCAGATCCATTTTTGAAACGATTTGTGCACCGTTTTGTTTTAGAAGTCCAACATTTTTAAACATCCAGAAAGTCCAGAAATAGATGAATAGTTGAATGAATTTACGAGTCTCTGTTGAGCAGGAAGCATCAAGCATAGCTGCAGTCACACCATAACACAGACGGCACAGGTGCATATTCCCAAATACAGCACATATCTGTCTAGAAAATGCTTACTCCCCATGACCAGATGCCTCGTCAAGCTCTCTGTGATTTTCTTTTCCATAATTGTACATGACATGTTCATGTATTTTTAAGAATTTAAAAATAATCAAGCAAGGGGAAATGGAGATGGACCCAAAGAGACAAATTTTATTCCCTTTCCATTCTTTTCTTCTGCTTTAATCCTGTGAAAACAAAAAACTTCCAACATTCTTCTTGAATATGCTAATTTAAATAGCCCAATCTATACGCACCTTAGCTTATAAACTAGAGCCGCCATGTGACGTATACATTCTGTGCCCTCTCCTCATCAGACATCGATGAGTGTCAGACTCCTGGCATTTGTATGAACGGCCGCTGCATCAACTCTGAGGGCTCCTTTCGCTGTGAGTGCCCTCCAGGCCTGGCTATTGATGTAGATGGGAGAGTGTGTGTGGACACTCACATGAGGACCACCTGCTACGGCGCCATAAAGATGGGCACATGCTCACGACCGTTCCCTGGTGCAGTGACCAAGTCTGAGTGTTGCTGTGCCAATCCTGAACATGGCTTTGGAGAGCCTTGTCACCCCTGCCCCTCCAGGAACTCAGGTAAATTTGCTTTATAGTGTTTCAGCTCTTAGAAATATTGGATCCTTTTGTTAAAGTCACAAAAAAAGGAAAATAAAAATGAATATCCGACTCATCTAATGTGCTTTTTTTCTCATCATGCAGCTGAGTTCCAGGCTGTGTGCAGCAGTGGGATTGGCATCACAGCTGACGGCAGAGGTGAGTGTGTCGTTAAGGAATGTTCTGATAAGAAACACTCATATCCATATATATCTAAATAACACCTGTCTTCTCCTAGACATCAATGAGTGTGCCCTGGACCCAGACATCTGTCACAACGGCATCTGTGAGAACTTGAGAGGAAGTTACCGCTGCATCTGTAACATTGGTTACGAGTCTGACACCAGTGGCAAAAACTGTGTTGGTGAGTCAGAGTGAAGTGCATTGTCTCCATGTTTGTGATGAGATGAAACGGTACATCCCCAGCTAGCAAAGTTAGCCATGTTGACTGAATGTGTACCTCTCTGTTGATAGTGACAACATGTTATAAAGGTAATGACACAGTGTCACAAGCAGAGAAGAGTCTATAAATTCTGCGCCAGTATCTTTATAAAGATCGCTAACACTATCCACCACAAGCTATGAGTCAAAGCACACCAAGCAAGGCTGTTGCAACAGAATTAAAAATGTGTTTGTCATATTTCTTATTAATTCAACTTTGGTTGTGAAACAATGCAATGCGGGACCGAGCACATTCGGCTCCCCAGGCAAAACAAAGCTAAGAGAAAACAAACAATGAAAGAACAGGGTGTGTGTAAATTTGCTAATTTAATGTTCTTCTTTTTTCTTCCTTTTATTGTACTGCGCTCCAGATGGCTTTCCCAATTTCATTTTCTGTTATTCTGATGCTCTCCACAAACACATCATGTTAGATTTCTTTTTTTAGATATCAAAGAAAAACAAAAACGACACTTCACTCAGACAGCTCACGTTTTTAATGTCTATGTCAACAGCAGAACATAGTTAGAGTTTGGCGTCTAGACTCCGGCCTCATCGCTCCTCGCAGATATGTTTACATGAGATATTGGGGAGTGATAATTAATTATTCCCCACCTGGCAGGAGCCTGCAGGTGGATGCTGGGGTGGAGCAGCAGCAGTGGCATAGAAAAAGCTGGGAAGATTTGCAGTGACGTATGGCGTGTTAATGAATCAGTGCAGCTTGAGTTGACTGTCTGAACTCGCTCGCAGGGGTCGCTCCATCTTTGGCAGTTGCCTAAATCACCTACGGGAAGATACGCCACAGGGAGAATGTGTGACTTCTTCTGTCAAAACTTACATAGTGTTGCTTTAAAGGTCCAGTGTGAAGGATTTATGGTAATATGATATTCAAAACAATATTTTTATTAGTGTATAATCACCTGAAACAAAGAATTGTCGTGTTTCAGTTACCTGAATTTAGAATTTCTACATATGGAACAGGTCATCTTCCACAGAGTCCGCCATGTTCTTCTACAGTAGCCCAAAATGGACAAACAATGGCAATGGCTCTAGACAGGACCATTCACACCGTAGCTTTCCTACATGCTTGGCACACAGGAGACATTTCAGTTGGTTGAAATCTGCAACCTCACTGCTAGATGCCAATAAATCCGACACACTGGACCTTTATAGGACGATACTGCTGGTTTGCAAGATATCAACATATAATTAAAAGTGTCGTCAGTCTTATATACTGTTCTTTATTTTCTAACCGTTGACCTCTCTGACCTCCCTGCAGACATCAATGAGTGTCTGGTGAACCGTCTGCTCTGTGACAACGGCCTGTGCAGAAACACTCCCGGCTCTTACACCTGCTCCTGTCCTAAAGGATATGTCTTCAGACCTGACTCAGAGACCTGCGAAGGTGAGCACTCACACTCACACACACACATTTCCTCTGAAAAACAAATACACGCAAGTGTTTGTGCTGCTTCACATCCACATGTGTTATGTCGTTCTTTTACCAACAATCAAGGTCATTATGAGGTGACATTATTACCAGATGTGTTGCATTCAGTTTCCAGTAAACATGTGGCTCATGGAAAGAAGACACACACATTGCGTGTGTAGCTGCCAAATTGTGATGATGATCGAGTTGAATCCGCCACTCAGCCTTGACCTCAGGTGTGTTTTTGCACATGTTTCAGATATTGATGAATGTGAGTCCAGCCCGTGCATCAATGGAGTGTGTCGCAACGTGGCCGGGTCCTTCAACTGCGAGTGCACCCACGGCAGCAAGCTGGACTCCACCAACACCATCTGCGTGGGTAAGACATCTATCCTCCCCAAATTCCTGAGCAAATTAGAGCGGCACCGCAGGGTCTTAGAGAATGCTTGTGCGAGATAACGATTACAGACCAAGACACGAGTGTCAACGGGAAATAATTGGTGCAGGAGTCTTTTTGTCTAATCATCCTAATCGAGGTTTACTCTCCGCCTTTGTAAACAAACACTGAGGTGGTTCAGGTTTCCAGGAGCCATCCAGAGACATTATCATCGTCAGATGTTGGGCAAAATGGCACGCACGCATGATTTATTAGATAAATACTTGCATGCATGGCCTTGGTTCACATGGAGATTGCTTTACTTCTTAGAGATCCGCCTCAGATTCAAAATGACATGTGGTATGTAAGACTCTCGGCTGAGGTTGAATATTCCACTTGTTTGGAGCTTTGTTACTTTTGGGAAATGATTCTGAAAAAGCTACATGCTAATACAGAATACAGATGTTATTGTAACTGGAAGGGAGAATGAGTCATTAAATAAATACTCATACATATTGCATGAGCTGGCTCCGTCAGAGGTCGACAAAATTCCTCTGGTTTTGTTGAGCTCTGTTTTATGTTTTAGAGCCCATCACTCCGCGGGGGGATGAGAGGGAAAGCAAATTGTGGTTTTGTGTTTGGGTGGCCTCGTGGTTTTGGAGAAAAGGTGTCACTGTTATGACTGTACATTTTCTCAGTTCATTAGGAATGGAATAGCATAGGATTAAATGTAATGATGCATGGGGTTTACTCAGCTCAGCGTGTAGCCAGAGACACAAGTTTTATGGCAGGGAGGAAAGTTGAAGGTGACAGTTTGATTGTTTTTGTGGTGTAGTTTGTTGCCATAGTTAAAGGTACCCTGCGGAGATTTTGACATCTTGACCACTAGTGGTGCTCTGGAGTAATGTTTCTATGAGCAGGTAACTATAATAAAGGAAAATATTATAAAACATTGTCTTAGCAGATGTTTTATGGTGAAGGAACTGCACTCAACACGTTTGTGAGTCCTGACAGATGCACGCAGTTAACACTGAATGTTAAGGGAACCCCACAAGGTATCTATGATCAAATCTCTGTTGTAACTTTGACTCCACAGACAGTATGAAGAGTACGTGCTGGCTGACAATACAAGAAAACCGCTGCGAGGTCAACATCAACGGAGCCACACTGAAGTCTGAGTGCTGCTCCACACTGGGAGCCGCCTGGGGCAGCCCCTGTGAACCCTGCGAGATCGGTCAGTTTACACACATGGTTTCTTGCCAGTGTTTGTAATATTGACCATTTTTATGCTGAAACTTTACAAGGTTTCAGCACAGATGGATTACCGAATGGGCCTAACAGGCACAGGGGCCCAAAGTGTCAGGGCTCCCCCAGTACCTGCAAAATCTCCCTCAAATAAAGACGTACTGACAAGGAAGAGATGCAAAAAGACCACATAGAGACAAGAAATGACAATAAAAGAGACAAAATTACCCCAAAGAGACACAATGTGACTATAAAGAGACACAAAAAACTAAAAGGATACACAATGTGACCTCAGAGAGACACAAAAGACCACAAAAGGATGCAAAGAGAATAACAACAAAAGTAGGCGAAACAACCACAAAGTGACAAGAAATGACAAAGAAAGACACAAAATGACCTCGAAGAGACATAACGCGACTATAAAGAGACACAAAAAACTATAAGGATACACAATGTGACCCCAGGGACACACAAAACAAACATAACAAGACACAAAATGATCAGAAAGAAATCGTAACGACTCCAAAAAGACACAAAACAGAAAAACAGAAAAAGAGGCAAAATCACCACAAAGTTTGTGTGTCTTGCTCCTGTGTGGGAGATCTGGTGGGGCCTTCTGCATATCTGTGCCCAAGGGCCCATTGTCTCACAATCCGCTCATGGGTTTCAGCAGTCCACCATGAGGTCTTACATTTGTGGAAAAGCCTCTGAAACTGTATTTAGATCAGTGTTTTCCAACCAAATTTACCACCGAGGAGTGGATTTACTTAAAGAACTACTTAACACTTGCCCCATATTATTATAAGTACATCATTAATACACAATAAAATAACAAAGGACCAAATTTTACACATGTTTTAACTGCTTTAGTCACGAATAAATAATTATCATATTGTGGATACCGTAACTGGACCAACAAATGAAATTGTACAAATATAAATTAACAATATTCCCCAACATTTGGCAAACCATCGTATGCATACGTGCTCTACATACAGTGTTCATACATAAAATGTCTTTATCACATCTCTCAATCTTCTCCTGTCCCTGCAGACACTGCCTGCTCTCGAGGGTTTGCTCGCATGAAGGGCGTCATCTGTGAAGGTAAGAACATTTGATGACTTAATGAACGGTGACAAACCCGCCGTGCTCCTTCATCCAACATCAGCGCCCATGAAATCATCTTTTCGTCCTTGTAATGTGCATTAATGTCCTCCCTGTAGATTTCTTTATAAAGAGAAAAAAGTGTTCAGGTTGGTGTGTGTTTCACCTTGTAATCACTGTTCTTAAAATGTCCCGCTCCCTGCAGACATTAATGAGTGCGAGGTGTTCCCGGGAGTGTGCACAAATGGCCGCTGTGTGAACACCCAGGGCTCGTTCCGGTGCGAGTGTGCCGAGGGTCTCACCTTGGACAGCACTGGACGCACGTGTGTGGGTAAGAGAGATCAGACATCACATGCAACGAATATCGCTATCATGTCACGAGGACAAAACTTAGAAACAGAGGTGACTTTCTTTTTTATCTTGTAACCAACTTTTTAGATACACGTAGCGAGCAGTGCTACATGAAGTGGCACGAGGATGAGTGTGGCGAGCCGCTGCCAGGGAGATACCGTGTGGACATGTGCTGTTGTTCAGTGGGTGCTGCCTGGGGTGTTGACTGTGAGGAGTGTCCCAAACCAACCTCACCTGAGTATAGAGCCATCTGTCCCAGAGGGCCCGGCTTTGCCAACAGGGGAGAAATTCTGACCGGCAGGCCGTTCTACAAAGGTACTGAGATTTTTTAGTTCTGCTTTGTGGCACCTTGACTGTGTGCGTTTGTTGGTAGAACCCTGAATCACCAAAGTGACCACATGAGATGGCCGGGGGGGGTGAATCTACAGTATGTTCCCAAAATATTGATCCAGTAAATCATATTATTTCTTTCTCCATAGATGTTAACGAGTGTAAGGTGTTCCAGGGCCTGTGCACTCATGGAACATGCCGGAACACCATCGGCAGTTTCAAGTGTCGCTGCAACAGTGGCTTTGCTCTGAACGCAGAGGAGAGGAACTGCACAGGTACGAGAGAGAGAGGCAGTCAGATTAATTCAGTTGAAATGAAACTTTTTCTTACATTCGTTAAGCAGTTAGTGAGCGTTCCATTTTAATGTTCCTTGTGTTTCAGACATTGACGAGTGCCGCATCTCCCCTGACCTGTGTGGTCATGGTGCGTGTGTCAACACACCTGGCAGCTTCGAGTGTGAATGTTTCGAGGGCTACGAGAGCGGCTTCATGATGATGAAGAACTGCATGGGTGAGTTGGAACTCAATTCACACACATAATTATACAGCTTCAAATGAAATGTACGCCTTCATCCCTCTCTTCCCTCTCTTCCTCTCTGCTGACAGACATTGATGAGTGTGAGAGAAACCCCCTGTTGTGTCGCGGAGGAACCTGCCTGAACACAGAAGGGAGTTATGAGTGTGAATGTCCCACTGGACACTCGCTCAGCAACGATGGATCTGCCTGTGAAGGTGGATGATACATCACGCAGCACACACACTCACATGCATTCACACACAGGCTCACTTGGCATCATATATCACACCCAGCACATCCAAATGTATTTGAAAAGCTTGTGCACTTAAAAGTGTCAGTCAAGTCGTAAAAACTCGTTTCACACAGTAAAAGTGGATATTTTAGTTTCTTTAAACTAGTTTTATGATTATTATCATTCATTTTCCTGAGGTACAATACAATATATTCGATTGCACACAGTAACACCTTATTCTCTAACGCTTTGCTTATCCTGTCAGATGTGAATGAGTGCCAGCTGAGTGACAACTTGTGCAAGAATGGCCAGTGTGTCAACATGCCGGGAACCTACCAGTGCTCCTGTGACACCGGTTATCAGGCCACACCAGACCGACAGGGCTGCGTTGGTGAGTGGGACAAACTCTATCTTAAAAATCTACACCAGTGTTGAATAGTTTGCACCCACTTTACGTGTCATGCCTTAACTATGACTGTGACCTTTCTTTGCAGATATCGATGAATGCACCATTATGAACGGAGGCTGTGAAACACACTGCACCAACTCAGAGGGAAGCTATGAGTGTAGCTGTAGTGAGGGCTACGCTCTGATGCCTGACCTCAGGACCTGCGCAGGTGATTAAAACACAGGATTTGTTCTGTATATTCCCAAAACGAAAAATGCAACACTGTCATAATGTGTTTCCTTCATGTCCCATGTTGCCTCCTATAGCATGTTAAAATGTATTTTTGCTGTTTCTATTAGATATTGATGAGTGTGAGGAGACTCCAGACATCTGTGACGGAGGCCAGTGCACCAACATTCCCGGGGAATACCGCTGTCTGTGTTACGACGGCTTCATGGCCTCTATGGACATGAGGACGTGTATCGGTAAGTAGAAAAACTGATTGTGACTTGGGAAATCTTTCAATCTCTTACCCTTCCCTGTAACTTTTTCTGTCTGCCACATTAATTTACCCCGTCTCTCTGACATGATCTTTGGGACGTCCTCTGTCAGTCTCATTTTCTGTCACTCCTCTCTCCAGTGGTCAGAACGTTCACTTAATATCTGTGTCTGTCCATCCCTGTCTGCCCCAGATGTGAACGAGTGTGACTTAAACCCAAACATCTGTCTCCACGGCGACTGTGAGAACACCAAAGGCTCCTTCATCTGCCACTGTCAGCTGGGATACTTTGTCAAGAAGGGATCCACGGGCTGCACAGGTACACACACACACACACACACAGACACAAATATCAGGGCCTGAGCGGTCGCTGAGAGATCTGGGCCACCATGTGTCCATATCTGAGTCAACTGTTGAGACAGTTCACCCATGCATACAGTAGTTCTAGGTCTACAGTTTTTAAGGTTATCATTTATTGATGACTCTCTGCTTATAGAATTAAAAAACTATCTGCAAAGCATAAAGGAACATTTTTTTGCGTGTCATTAATAATGAAACGTTTCACTCACTTCAAAAAACCAAAGCTGCAAAATACTTTATATTCTTTTTATGTTGTTTTGTTTTATCTTCAAAGGGAAAAAGCTGCGTGATCCTGCCTGTTTATTGGCTAATTAATCTCTATGTCTCTCCAGATGTTGATGAGTGTGAGATCGGGGCTCATAACTGCGACATGCACGCAGCCTGCATCAACGTGCCTGGAAGCTTTAAATGTCGCTGTCGTGATGGCTGGGTGGGAGACGGTATCAAGTGTGTGGGTGAGTGTGTTTTCAGAGTATCTTAGTGATGTGATTTATAGACCAGGTTGTAAAATCAGTTTTTAAGACAAACTAAAGGACCAAAATTGGTTGTTTTGATTTAGTTCTTACACTTTTCTCTCTCTTCCTGCAGATCAGGATGAGTGCTCTGCAGAAGACCACAACTGCAACCCCAATGCAGACTGTGTCAACACACCGGGATCCTACAGGTGCACATGCAAGGAGGGTTTCAATGGAGACGGATTCTCCTGCTCTGGTGAGACCGCTTAAACTTTCTAAATAAATCCTGATTAAATTCCAGCAACTGTGTTTGTGCAGCGAGTTCATAACACACTGGGCCGTTCTGTTTCAGACATGGATGAGTGTGCAGACAACGTGAACCTGTGCGAGAACGGCCAGTGTCTGAATGCTCCAGGTGGCTACCGCTGTGAGTGCGAGATGGGCTTCACTCCTACGGAAGACAGCAAGGCCTGTCAAGGTGCTGCACTCATTCTGTCACATTTTATTCTCTTTACGCTTCTTTTTTCATTCGGATAGTGAAACTAATATTTTCTCTTTCTTCCTCTCTGTCTCTGACTTTTGCCACAGACATTGATGAATGTAATTTCCAGAACATCTGCGTGTTTGGAACGTGCCAGAACCTTCCAGGGATGTTCCGCTGCGTGTGTGATGATGGTTACGAACTGGACCGCAGCGGCGGAAACTGCACCGGTTGGTTTTGCACTCCTGTAACTGTAGCTCTAAAATCACTTAGTTCAGACACAGAACAGACTCGAATAGCTTGGCTGGGTTTCCTTGACAATAATAGGCTTCATTAATGCATCCTGTTCCCATTCAAAACAAAATACATCCAAGAAATGCGAAGACCAAAAGGTATGTCTGCCTCAGCCATCTGTTTATTCCCTTCACTTCTAAGGCTCTGTGCAGCTCACCTACAAATCACCCTGTGTTAGTTTGTGACATAAGCAGGATTTTAAATCATTAAAAGTGTTATATAACATATAAACTAATAGATTCATAAACTTCAGACAGGTCTTGTGTCGGTGTTTTTCTGAGCTTGTGTGTGTCGCTATGTGCTGTAGACATCAACGAGTGTGCGGACCCTGTGAACTGCATCAACGGGCTGTGTGTGAACACTCCAGGGAGCTACCTGTGTAACTGCCCAGCTGACTTTCAGCTCAACCCCACCGGAGTGGGCTGCGTGGGTGAGTCTCAGCGGTTTTTAATGTGTGTGTAATTTGATGTATCCAAGACGGGAAAAAAAGTTCAGATGATATAAAGTAAATGCAAAAAGACACATAGAAATTAAGTGTAGCATTGAGCAGGTCATTTTTCCAGTTGTGAAGTTTAAAATTGTGTCCTTTGAGTATAGCACCCTCTTTAACATTTTAATTAAATAGAGACTAAATGCATTATATGTGTTCATAATCAGGTCAGTGGTGCTACCTTCATGACCTTTTGAATTTTTTAAGCATGATAGCACAGTGACAAGACACTGCATCCCTTCAAAATTGTACCAGCGATGACAGATGACAAATACTTTAGACTTAATTCCTTTCATGCTCATCCATCATCCTGTTTCATTAAAGCACGCCATGTATCGATAAGTGAAAATGTGTCTCTCAGATACCCGTGTTGGCAACTGCTTCCTGGACATCCTCGCACGTGGTGATGGAGGAATCTCCTGCAGCGCGGAGATCGGCGTGGGCGTGACCCGAGCTTCCTGTTGCTGCTCCCTGGGAGGAGCCTGGGGAAACCCCTGTGAACTGTGCCCCGCTGCCAACTCCAGTATGTTACAAGGGACCCTGACTGATAAATATATTTAGTATTTCCAGCAAAATGCACAATGTAGGACTCAGATTTTTTACACTAACTTGCTGTACGTCTCTGTCTTGTCTGTAGCGGAGTATAAGACTCTTTGTCCCGGAGGAGAGGGATTCAGACCCAACCCCATCACTGTTATCCTGGAAGGTAAACCATCCAGCTTTCTCTCTGTTTCACAGTCCTGTAATGTACCGCAGCTACGGTCGGTGTTGCAGCAAAGCACCATTTTAAAATGCAATTTAACATGAAATCAATACACGAGTGACATCTATGGATCTAACAAACTGACTTATCCCCTAGATATTGACGAGTGCCAGGAGCTGCCAGGTCTCTGCCAGGGAGGAAACTGTGTTAACACCTTTGGTAGTTTCCAGTGTGAGTGTCCAGCAGGCTACTATCTCAATGAGGAGACTCGCATCTGTGAAGGTAAGAAGTTGTTGTGTTTAACCTCGCATTTGTAATATGTAAATAATATATAAATGGAAACCTGACAGCCTGCTCTTACCTCATTTGTTTTATTACATGTCATGATATCTCTACGTGCAGATATTGACGAGTGCACAACCCACATTGGCATCTGTGGACCTGGTACCTGTTACAACACTCTGGGAAACTACACTTGTGTGTGTCCTCCTGAGTACATGCAAGTCAACGGAGGAAACAACTGCATGGGTGAGTGGGAGAGACCAAAAAAATATTTACTTTCATCATGTCCTATAAAAATAAACTTCCAAATTAACCACAGTTTCAAAAGCAAACATTTTTAAGTGCCAGCTGTCAGCTGTTGGATTCAAAGGACTGTTTTCCTCTTTGTCATGCAGACATGAGGAAGAGCGTGTGTTACCGTAACTTCAACGACACATGTGAGAACGAGCTGTCCTTCAACATGACTAAGAAGATGTGCTGCTGTGCCTACAACGTGGGAAAAGCCTGGAACAAGCCGTGTGAAGCCTGTCCAACTCCTGCAACCAGTGAGATTCAATTAATACACTTAAACATGCTCCGCAACAACTGGTAGAACTTTCTGTGTCTCTGTGTTTTATTACTGTCACTAAGTGCCTGCTCTCCGGTCTGTTCCAGCTGAGTACCAGATACTGTGTGGTAACCAGGCTCCCGGCTTCATCATTGACATCCACACTGGCAAGCCAATTGGTAAGATCATCACAAGGTCGAAACTGACACAGTGCAGCATGAAAGTG